>NW_026596234.1:7877089-7941492 GCF_907164565.1 Psammomys obesus | reverse complement strand
TCCTTTCCTTTCCTTTCCTTTCCTTTCCTTTCCTTTCCTTTCCTTTCTTTTCTCCCAAGGTAGAATCTTAATACCTCATGCCTGGGCTGGCCTGGAACTTTTGGCATTCCTCTTGTCTCAGTTTCCCTCTGTGACTGGATTGCAAACATGAGCCACCAAATCCTGCTTGAAGCAGCTCTTTAAACTCATGGATGTAGCAAATAGTCAACACATTAAAGCCAGGCTGGTGAGGCCAGAATTCCTCCAGCTCCAGTCAAAGTTTACTGTCCTAGTCCACTTAGTCCGGTTTATTCTGAGACAGGCTTCCCCTTTGTTTCCAGTAAATATCTCCTCATGCCAGGCTGGCACACAAGGGGTGATTAACATATCAATTCGAGGATCTCTTCGGGATCCAGGATTTGGACTGAAGTTTTTGTCTTGTCCTTAGAAGCTGCCCAGACACGACTGCTTATGGATTGCCTTTAATTGCCCCTTAAAACAATTCCTGTGCCCAAATGAAAGATTAATCAATGGTGCCCCTGAGCCTATGCCCGAATAAAAGATTAATCGGGGAGGGCTCTGCTTGTCCTTTGACTTATACATTAAGCCCTGTCCTGATTTGGTGCAGCAATGACTGGCGCATTCATCCCCACGCCTATGACATTTGGATTCAGTGTCTCAAGAAAAATAGCTGTCGTTCACTAAAGCCTTAAGCTTAATTGAATTTGTCTTCGTCCATTTAGTCTCCTGACTTGCAAGCGTGTGTGTGTGTGTGTGTGTGTGTGTGTGTGTGTGTGTGTGTGTGTTGGGGGGAGAGCTGATGTCAGGAGACACACCTCAGAATACCTGATCTTTTGGAGAACGTGAGCAAGGTCATAAAATGTAGAAGCTTTGGGAACATGGAAGTTGGGGGTGTCTTGTAGAGTTTCTCTTCCATCATTGACAAATAATGCATCAGGACGGCTCCAGCATCACACAGTTTCAGGATGGTGATCTAAAGTGAACCAGGACATCATTTGGGAGCTGTTCCTGCAGTTTTTGTTTTGGTATAAACGTCTTTTTCCTTTCAGGGAACAAGAAAACACGAGGCGGCCTTCCTGGTCTGCCTTCTGTTGCGCAATAAATGCTGTGAGCAGATGTAACTTGGGGAGGAGAGTATGCACCTGGTTTACACAGTTCAGTTAGAGTCTGTCAGTGAGGGAAGTCAGGGCAGGACTTGGAGCAGGACTTGGGGCAGGGGCAGAAGCCACAGGTGGGGGAGGGGGAGAAAGGCTGCTCACTGGCCACTGGCTCCTTCTCTGGCTTCTGTTCTCTAGCCGCTTTCTCATACAGGCCAGGCCAGGCCTGCCTAGGGACGGCGCTGCCCCAGCGGGCTGGGCCCAGCCACATCAGTAAGGAGTAGGAGACAATTTTTACAGACAAAGCCACAGGCAACTCCCCCACTGAGACTTCCTCACCGACTCTGAGCTGTGTCATGAGGACAAGCTGCAGCAAAGTAGGCCTGGGGCCTGGGGAGATGGCACATCCATTACAGCACTCGCTACTTCCGTGTGAAAAACTTAGTTCAAATGCCCAGCCTCCCCCGGGTAAAGCTTGCTGGCTGCAAACCTCTGTCCAGGTTCGGTGACAGATCCTGTTTCAAGGGAATAAGGCAGAGGGGTAGCAGAGCAGGGCAGCCACAGGTCTGTCTGGCCCCTGAAATGCTCCATGTACCAGTGCAATCAACAAACACACACACACACACACACATGAAAGAAGTAAAGATTTCATTTTGCATGAGGTTTGGAACCTTTTTTGCAAATGAATAGTTGGCTTTATTTGGGGTCATTAATAAATCCCACAATAACCATTATTTATCAAGTATTTGTTTTCAGTTATTATATCTTTACTTTTGAGACAGCATCTCACTATGCAGCCTGCTCTAGTCTGGAGCTCGCAAGGCAGCCTAGGCCGCCTTTAAACAAGTGGTTCTCCTGCCTGCGACTCTCATAGTGTCTCACCACGTGGACTAAGCTGATCTCAAACTTGAGATCCTCTAGAGTGTTTTTGCCTGGTAGAGACAGAACCCAGGGCCTTGGGCATATTGAGTAAGAGCTTCTCCAAAGAACGATAGCCTCAGTCCCCTGGCCTATAGCCTCTTGGTATTATTACCTTAAAAACACCTCTGTTTATTTATTGTGTATGTGTTCCCACATGTCATAGTGCATACATGGGAGGTTGGAGAACAACTTTGCAGGAGCTGCTTCTCTCCTTCCGCCACGAGGGTCCTGGGACGGAGCTCGAGTTGTTAGGTTGAGGGGCAAGCACTTTTATCTGCTCAGGCTACCTCAAAGTTGGCATGGCTTATATTCCTTTTCTGTTGAAGTATATTTTAATCAGTTTTCCGAGAATCTTATACATACATATAATGTGTTTTGATTGTGCTAACGCACTCACTCTAGTCCTCCCACTAACTCCTCCTGTGTCTACTCTCCACCGCCTCCCAAAGTCATGTCCTGCTGGGGTACTGACTGGTTTGGTCTTGTGCAGACAGCCACGGCTACTGTGAGTTCATGAGTGTCACATCCAAAAGACACTGTCTAACCCTGGTCGCCCTCAACCCGTGGCTCTTACAGTGTTTCTCCTGACTATTCCAGTGTATTTCCTGAGCGTGGGAAGAAAAAGGAGTATGATATAGACATTACATTGTGGCTGAGTGTTCCACAGACAGGCTTCGGCCAGGTGTGAGTTTTTGTGTTATCCGCCACCCGCTGCACAAAGAAGCTTCTCTGATGAGGTCAGAGAGCTGCGCTAATCTATGGGTACAGAGATATGAACTTAGAGGGCTTCAGTTTGATGCTACTTCCACTTGGCAAAATGATAATAATAGGTTCACCCCTGGGATCCTGTGAGCTCCCAGCTATGGGTTCTTGTCCATATTTATAGGAATAGGCTTGTGTTTCCCCCTGTGAAGCAGGCTTTAAATTCAATCAAAAAGTAACTGGCTACCTCCATAACAGTTGTGCCATTATTGCACTTATGGGCAGATCTTGCCAGGCCAGTCATTACGGTAGCCCAAAGGGTTCATAGCTGGGTAGGTCTGTTGATGACTTTTATCTTCCAGGAGCCTGGATAGCACCTTCTTATACTATGAAAATGAGTTGTCAGGAGGAAGAGGCTTCCTGTTCAGCGCCAGTTTGATTTTTCCAAGTCTTGTCACTTAATTATGTGCCATTTTTAGCCATAGGGTCCTGTTATCAAGTTCTGGTGGGCAACCAAGAGCAATGGCAATAGACTATATTGGTTTTTTTTTCTTTTCAGGTGTATCTGGAATACCCCAACAAAGATCAAGAGAGAAGGTGGACGTGTGAAAAGCTTATAAAATGGTAGGTTTCCATATTGCCTTTCCATCTTAGTTCTCTCTCTACCTACCCTTTCTTTACTCTCCTACCTCTCTTCCTACTTAAATCTCCCTTAACACTATCCTCTCTTCCCCCTTATATATCACCCGTGTTCTACGCTCTTCCCTTCCACAATACTGTGTCCCCTAGGGCCCCTTTCTAACTTCATGTCTTCCACAAGCTGTCCATGTTTAACATACACATCTACAGAGTCCATACTAGGACCCACACATGAACTAAGAGGTATGCACCTCTTAGTCTATATGATTTTTATTTCCAATTTTTAAAATATCTCTTTTAGTTTATGTGTATGAGCATTTCCCCTGGATGTACGTCTTCACACCATGTTCATGTCTGGTGAAAGTCAGAAGAGAGTGTTGGATTCCCTGAAACTGGAATGATGGATGTTTGTGAGCTGAGCTGTGGATCTTTGGTATCGAACCTGGGTCCTCTGGAAGAACAGGCTTTCTTAATCTTGAGTCCTACATTCTGAAGGAGGTTCCGTTATCCACAAAAGGCAAGAATTAAAGGAATGAATGAAGCTGACATGCGGCAGAGTTCGGCTTTGGAGCTGGATGGATTTGGCTTGAGAGTCCTACAACAGGATTTGTCAAAAGATCCTGGAAGTCCACTTCCGTCTGCCTTTGTTTCTTCAGCTCAGTAGGTGGAGGAAAGAGGGTCTTCCACTTCAACAGCCTTGAGTTTCCACACGGAGGTCAGCCTGGCTACCTAGACTTAACCATCAGGCTCTATCTCTCAGGACCATGTATGTAATATTCCTGGAAAGAATGTCCTTCTAATCCATCACTTTGGGTCATTTTACATGAGCACTTTCAGGTAAGGTCGTTAAGACTCTGGGGAGACAAGAGGACTAGGGAAGAATCTAAAAACCGGATGTGGTAAGGCATGCCTGTTATAAGCCTAGTCATGGTGCCACAGGTCTGTCATCCTAGCACATTGTCTGTGGGTGAAGACAGGAGGTCCAAGCTGAGGGGGTGAGAGGTGCTGGAGTCATTCACTACAACAGACACCAGATACTGGCTTACTCTTGGAAGACAGAGCTTCTTCCAACAGTAAGGAGGAGCAAGTCTTCCAACCAAATGCAATATAAATGTACAGCAGACAGAATCACACACTTAACGCTCCAATGGCCACTGTGTTCTTGCTGTGTATGGGGCTGGAGGGATGGTTTGGAGGTTCAGAACACTGGCTACTCTTGGTTTCCAGCACCCACATGATGGCTCACAACCATCCTTAACTCCACCTCCAGGGAAATCCTAGGCCTTCTCTGTTATGAGGCACACAGAAGGTGCAGACAGACATACACGCAGGCGATGTGTAGGGGATTGAGGAGAACAGGTAAGTGTCAGATATGCCCCAGCCCCTGTCTCCCATCCACATCAGGACCTGTGATTCTGCTTTCATGTACATCTTCATAGCATGTTGGCTAAGCATGCCGACTGTGCAGGTCAACCTCAGAGATGCAAGCCCCTATTAGCACTCTCTTGCTGTGTAACTTTAGACAGCATTCTGAACGTAACTAAACCTCAGCTCTCTGTTGCAGAGTGAAAACAGTGCTAACTTTTCTTTCTTCTCCTTTCCGACAGCATCCCTCACTGCCTGGAACTTACTGACTATTTCAATGATACTCTATTCCCCAGCACCGTTCTCCCTGGGGTTCCCTGAAGTGAGCCTTTCCTGGGGCTTCCCTCTTTTCTCACAGCTACTGTTTTGTTTTCCCAGTTCCCTAACAGCAGCACTCAGCACACTGTTCTCTGAGAACCTTCCACAGCTCCATCCTGGCTGCTGGTCCTCCTGTTCACCCAGTCCCATCCCCTACCTGTAAAGCTTTGTGGTACTGAACAGTATCTGTTTCTCTTTGTCTGTCGCCCTGCCATTCCCTCTCTTTCTCTCTGCACTAACCCCCAGGACTTCACTGTGTCTGTCTCTCCTTCTGATTCCCTCTCTGTCTGTCTGTCTCTCGTCCCTCCCTTCCCCCCAGTCCCCTCTTCTGGGCTTCAGAAGAGTCCTGGCTGGCCTGGAACTTGCTACATAGACCATCCTGACCTGGAACTCACAGAGATCCCTCCTGCCTCTATCTCCTGAGTGCTGAGTTTAGGACTAGATGCCTTCCATTGCCTGTTTTGTAAACAAACTTGTATTTGAACAGGGCCCCTGCCATTGGTATACATGGCCCAGATTGTGTGGTTCATCTTATTAAGATATTCTCTGGGTGACCTTTTATAAATTGAAGAAGGAGGGGAAGGAGAAGAAGGAGAAGAAGCAGCAAGCAAGAAACCAACAACTTCCCAGCTTAGATGTGAAACCTTTAGGTAGCGAGTCACCAGCCTACATTTGAATCCCAGCTGTAGCCCTAGCTGCTCTGCCACGCTGGTTCTCACCAGGAGCTGGGGCTACGAGTCCCTTCCAGCTAACGTGAGAAACACATCAGTCCCCCGAGTGCTTTGAAGCACTCCTGAGGGTTCCCCTATGCTTGGTGTCTTAGAGTATGGTCCTAGCGGATCTTTTCTGTTCTTATAAAAAAAAAAAATTACAAACAGTGGAAGAATCTGGGCAGCCACCTTTGCTGTCCCAGGAATAGAGATTCACAGCATCCCTTCTGCCCATGCCAAGCCGAACGTGGGGATTAGCTGAGTCAGATCGACTCAGGAGGTCTTCGGTGGCAGCCTGTGGGGCTGTCTTTGATCTATTCTGGACATTATGCTGACTCAGTGCTGGCGACGGAAGGCTCTCAGATAAAATGTCTGGGAGATCAAATATTCGTGTGAGAGGCTCAAGATTCCCAGTGGTCCCTGCAGCCTCATGGGAAGGACTGCTGGGAATGAGAGGATGTTTACCAGGAATTGGTGTGGACTCTGACATCAGTTTTTTTTTTTTTAAGTCTGGCAGCAGGGAGACTTGGCCAGACGGCCGTTCCTGGGAAGTTATGTGGGGCCGCTAGGTGGTCACAAGTTTTAATTTGAGCCAGACGGACAGGGCTGGCAGAGAAGCAGGAGATCCTGGTCTGCAGGAGATGCCTGTGGGCTCCAAAGAAGGTAGACCAGAAAGCGATTTAAGTGAGCTAGGCAGCCCACATTTGGAAAATGACCCTCAGTTGTGGAGACCGTTTCTAGTGGGGATGTGCATAAAGGGTTGGGTAGATGAGTTCCTTGGGAAGCATGTCATCATGAGGTATGATGGGGGATGCAGGGATGTTTCCCAGGAAAAAGAGATGACCACATGGAAGCAAAGTCAACGATGGACCCAATCCTCCACTATTTTTACTTATTTTATTTATTATTATTATTATTATTATTATTATTATTATTATTATTATTATTTTTGTGCGTGGTGCTGGGACTAAGATCTGGGACTTCATGTGTATTTGGCAAGCCTCTGAGTTATATCTCCAGTCCTAATCTCACTGCCCCTATTACAGGGAGGGAAATAAATTCAAGAGATTTACCATCAGGTGATCAACCCTACTCACATTTCTTCCAGCCTCTCCTGCACAGCCCAGGTCTACTGTCTTAAAGAGGCAAGTCTTAGATTCTTGTCTGTTCTTCATACCTCTGCCTTCCGGTTGCTGGCTGAGGGATGCCTGCTGGGAGCTAGCACACTGGATTCTCTCTCCAGGGAGGACGGAATCTGTCTCAAGGACAAAGTCTCTGTGGTTGAGTCTGTCAGTCGTAAATCTGGGGCAGCAAGGTAGATGTTTGTCATGAAGACAGCTCTGTGGTAGAGGGCCAGTCCACAGTGAGGGAAGGACAGGCAGGACTGAAGAGAAGCAGGCACCCGCTAAAGGAGGATCCTTTTTAATCCTCCTGTTTCCTTGCTTTGGTTCTTCCTTGCTCACTGTGTTTCTCAAATTGGGCTTTATGACTCATCTTCGTGTCCTTCTACACATTAAAAAAGAAAAAAAGATTGATTTATTTATTACTTACACAGTAAGTAATAAATTCTGCCTGCATGTGTGCCTGCAGGCCAGAAGAGGGCACCAGATCTTATTATAGATGGTTGTGAGCCACGTGTGCTTGCTGGGAATTGAACTCGGGACCTTTGGAAGAACAGCCAGTGGTGCTCTTAACCTCTGAGCCATCTCTCCAGGCCCTTGCTACACATTTTTGCATCTTCTAGTTTCACTGGGTTTCTTCTTGTACAACCCAATGTATCTTAGCTATCTTAGGGGTTGAAGAAATGGCTCAGTGGTCAGGAGCACTTGCTGTTCTTGCAGAGGACCAGAGTTCCTATCACAGCAGCCCGTAACTATAGCTCTGGAGGATCTGGTTCTTTCCTCTGGTCTCTTAGGGTTCCAGTATACATGTGTGCTTACACACAGAGAGACACACCCAATACATAAATAAAAATGGCTTATTAGGTATCTCTGAGAATAGGAGAGACTCTCAGTACGTGAGGGCATTATGGTAGATGGTGGTTTTCACTGAGTACTGCTTCGAGAAGCTGGGTGCTCAGCAGAATGGCAGTGGGAAACCAAAAAGCATAGGGGAAGAGTTCAGCCTTGGCCTTCAGAAACATTTGAAATTAATGCCATTTTCTAACTCTGGGCCCTTGGGAGAGAGCTGTCAGCGGCAAGTGAGCTCATTCCTCATGCAAAGTGGAGGATAAATAGATGACAAAGCCGTGAGAACAAAATCAGCCAATGCAGCGTTAGCTGCCTGTGCCATTAGACGTTGTGAGCTGGGAGAATAATGCAGCAGTAGAGTACGCATTCGCACACCTAGCACACACGAAAGAAAGGTGTGGGGATGGGGGCAAGAGCAGGAAAGGGAAGGGCAGATGGGGAAGGAAGGGAGGGTGTGGCTGTAAAGTAGGGATTTGGAAAGGGAGGCATCTACGACAGAAGCCATTTGACAGAGAAACACTGACACCCTTCTCCATGTGGGCTACACGCAGCAAGCATGTTTGCTCTATGTAACCGGGCAGGAAGCCGGGTGCAGATGCTCTTCAGAAGGTCATGAGCCTCAGGCTCCAACACTTTTGAGTTGAGTTGCTCTCTCCAGATGGAGCACTTCTCCTTTCTTGATGAACTGTCTCTGTTTCTGTCACTAACCACAGGTCCCTGCTGCCATTCTTCTTACTGGAACATGGAAACCTGAGCATTTCTGCTTGTGTTCCCTAGGCTCTGGTCTTTAGTGGAGCAATGGAGAAAGGACAAGAAAGAAGAAAAGAAGTTTCCAGAGACTTAGTGTTTTCAAACATAGAGAAATCATTGTCATGGGGTCCTAGAGGTCAGGGTGGGAAGCGGGCCTCACTGGGCTGTCCTCAAATCTTGGGGCTGGTTACTATTGGACATTAGGGGAGAATCTGCCTGACTGCCACCATTTCCAACCCTAGATGTCTTTGGCTGTCTCCATTCCTGGCCTCTTCTCCCATCTTAACCTCTGTCTCCAAGGCAACAGATCTTTGACTGTTTTCCCTGAAGCTGTGGAGTTGTTCCTTGGGAGCCTGGGATTATGCCAGCCAGACCACTTGTGGTGGTATAATCTAATAAGAGACCTGGTGACTTATAAAGAAAACAGAAACAAATTTATTTGACTTATGGATCTGCAGCCTGGGAGGTCCAAGGGCATGGAATAGCACCGGTAAGGGCCTTCCTGCTATAGCATCCCATGGTGGAAGGAGAGAGGGCCAGTGGGGATGTGAGACATCAGAAAAGCCAGAGGCAGCTCACTTACTTTAAAAAAAAATTTTTTTTTAGGCTGGATGTGGTGGCACACGCCTTTAAGCCTAACACTAGAAAGGCTGTGGTAGGTGGATCTCTGAGTTTGAGGCCAGCCTGGTCTACATTGTAAGTTAGATGATAGCCAGGGATCCACAGTGAAAACCCCAACTAAAGAACACACACACACACACACACACACACACACACACACACACTTACACTTATTTATTTATTTGTGTGTGTGTGAGAGATAGAGAGAAAGAGAAGGAGAGAGAGAAAGAGAACAAGCGCTAGGCTTAGGGTTGGTTGTGAGCCTCCTGATGTGAGTGCTGAGAACTAAACTTCGGTCCTTTGGCAGAACAGGTTAGAGAACTCTCTAACCACAAAGCCATCCCTCTAGTCTGATCTCTCCCTTTCCCCCCCAACATTCTCTTTTTTTATCACCTCTATAATATATATATTTATAGATATATATATTTTATCACCTCTATAATATATATAATATAATATATTATATATTATATATATGTTACATATATATATGTGTATATGTCTGAATATCTAATTTATTTTCTCAGAGAAAACTCCAAGATATTTTTTAGTTAAATATCCTTGATGCATTTGTCAGATGGTTTCCAGAATGGGAGCCCCTGGTCTGTGTACCTCCCTTTGAGGGGATTCTTGTCATGGATCTGCACCAGCTTAAGGTGTTATCCACAAAGAAAGTTGTTTTTCAGTCCTAGGACTGTAGTTCAATGATAGAGTGTTTTCCTCAAATGCCTGATGTCATAGATTCAGTTACTCCTCTTTATGACTTGACGTCTTAGATTCAGATACTCCTCCTGAGGACATGCTGAGATGGGAGGAGGAATTCCATCCCTCTTGTTTTTTTCTAAGTCAAGATCTCACAATGCCTGGAGCCTGACACACTCCCCTACCTCCACCTCCCAAGTGCTGCCATCATAGGCGTGTGCCAGCTCACCCAACTTGTCTATGACTTTCTGATGGGTTTTTTTGTGACAGCATGCCACTGTGAACAAGCTTGTGACTCATAGCTTACCTGCACACTCAACAAGCAGAAGCCGGAGAGACCGAGCCTCTATTAGGAGAAAGGCTGGAGATAGGAAGCTTCTTTTAGTTGGTGTGTCTGTCTGGTAACCCCTCCTAGCGGACTAGCTAGGTCAAGGGCATGAGTTTAGGATGCTCCCAAGTGTAGCCAAATGCCTTCCAAACACACTCACAGTGCATTTCCTTCCCCCACCAGCGTGTCAACAGAACGCTTCTTCTGTCGTCCAGGTGACTCAGCATCAAGTAATAACATATTTTAAGCCACAACTTTCCATTTTTCAGCAAACAGGAATTGGGGTGAAGGAGGATGTAGACTCTTAGTGTCTAATGTCAGAGGTTTTCTCTGCAACCAGAGGGACGGAAACAAAGCAACATTCAATATATACTTTGTGAGTTGGCCTAGCACAGCATCAAGGTTTTTGCTGTTGTTGTTTTGTTTTGTTTTCACGTAGGCCTAGGGGACATCTAACCTTCATCCTCCTCCCATTTTCTCCTCCTCTTAGGCTTTCTCCATCTCTCCTTTCTTCTCCCTTCTCCTCTTCTATGACTTCATATTGTTTCAAACAGCCCCAAACGGGCCTTGAACTGACTTATGTAATTGAGGGTAATCGTGAACTCCTGCTTCTCCTGCCTCTGCTTCCCAAGGGTTGTCCCCTTGCTAGTTTTTCGTCAGTTTGACACAAACTAGAGCCATTTGAAAGGAGGGAACCTCAGTTGAGAAATGTCTCTTTAAGATCCAGCTGTAAGGCATTTTCTTAATTAGTGATTGATGGAGGAGGGCCCAGCGCATGGTAGGTGGGGCCGTCCCTGGGCTCGTGGTCCTGGGTTCTATAAGAAAGCCGGATGAGTAGGCCAGGGCAAGCCAGTAAGCAGCAATCCTCCATGGCTTCTGCATCAGCTCCTGCCTCCAGGGTCCTGCCCTGTTTGAGTTCTTGTCCTGACTTCCCCCAGTGGTGAATAGTGATGTGGAAGTGTACGCCAAATAAACCTTTCCTCCCCAAGTCGCTTTAGTCACAGTGTTTCATCACAGCAATTGTGGCCCTAACCAAGACAGGCTGGGATCACCAGTTTTCTATTTAAAAAATAATATATATATTTTAATCCCACAACTCCCTACTTTAAATCACCAGCAGTAAATGTCTGTATTGTTTTATTTGCTGTGCCATCCTCAGGCTCATACATGCTGCAGCAGCTGTCAGGGTTTCTTTCTGTGGGAGGAGTATGCCACATGTGATATACCCATCCATCTGGCCATGGACACTTAGCCTGTTCCCTCATGTTTGGGGTCTTATAAATGGGCTGCAGAGTGCAAGTATCTGTTTAAGTCTCAGCTTTCCATTCTTTTGGGTACATACCTAGCAGAATTAACAGATGATATGGTCCTGCCATTATTAACTTTTAGGTCATTCTTGGGGGAAAACCCAACATCCCAGTATATGCCAAAAATTCACTCAGGGGAACAACTTGCATGTGTACACGGTCCTTGAAGGAGAAAAGGGTTTCATCAGAGTGTGAATTTAAGGAGTGTGCTGGATCAGGAAGTTATGTAACCATGAGAGTGACAAAGCCTGTGATCACTAGGAGAAAGGCTGAACCCAGGCGGCTTGTAAGTTTTGAGTTGCCCACAGCCCAAGAGTAGAAAGAAGAAAGGTGAGAGGAGGAGTTAAATCAAAAAGCAAAATCCACTGTCTATATTGTCCATTTCGCAGGTCTTAGTATGAGGTGAAGCGCTGTTTGAAACTATAATCTTTGTGTTATTGTGTGGAGTCTGGAAATTCAGGTCTGATTCTGCCTTCTGTGGGTTTTATTTTGTATGTATGTATGTATGTATGTACATATGTATGGAGAGAGAATGTCATGTAGTCCAGGATGACTTTGAATTCTAAGTGTGAGAGAGCTAAAGAGGTGCCTCAGCAGTTAAGAGCATGTACTGCTCTTTCAGAGAATCTGAGTTTGGGTTCCAGCACTCAGGTTGGGTGGCTCACAGTCACCTGTAATTCTACCTTTAATGAATCCAATGCCCTAGCCTTAGTGAACACCTAGACTCACATGGATGTCACACACACTCACACGACCAAGACCAAACCAAAAAAATACACACACCCCAATAGCAAAAAACCCCAACCAAACAACAAAACTCTTGTGTAGCTGAAGCAGGCCTCGAACTACTAACTGTGCTGCCTCCACCTCCCTGAGTGCTGCGATTATGGGCATGTGCTACCATAGCCAACTAATACGACATTCTTTCTGTTGTTATTTAGACAAGGTCTCACGTAGCCCAGGATGGTCCTGAACTTTCTAAGTATCCAGGGATGACCTTTAACTGCTGACCCTCCTGCCTCCACCTCCTAAGTGCTGGGATTTCAGGCGTGCATCACCATGGCTGGCTGATGTGGTGATTGAGCCCAGGGCCTCAAGCATGCTAGACAAGTGCTCTGGGAACAGAGCCCCAACCTGGGTTCTTCATAGTCAGAGTCTGTTTACGTCCTGTGCCTCCCTTTTCCCCTCTGCACCCCAGAACACTGGTTACTCCTGCGTCCTCAGTGGTGTGGTCCTTACCCCTGTCTTTGTACCGTGAGGAGCTTGAAGACACAATTGCTGTGTTTCTCAGTGTAATATAACAAGCAGAGAAATCATGGGGTGCGTTCATGCTCATTTCCATCCCTGTCACCCCGTAGAGAAGCAAAGATAAAAATGCCAAGTTTTAAGTCGTTTTTATAGTTCCTGTAATACTTGAAAAATCTAACTTAGTTTAATTTTTAGTTTTCTGTGTATGGTGTTTTGCCAGAAGTTTGTGCACCATTTGAAAGGAGTATTGGAGGAGGCCAGAAGAGGGCGTCAAATCCCCTGTGAGTTGCCATGTGGGTACTGGGAATGGAACTCAGGGCCTTTGGAGGAGCAGCCAGTGCTTTTAACCAGTATTTGAAAAAAATTTTTAGGATCCAATAGGTCGCCCTGGCTGGCCTGGAATTCATTGTTTAGCTGGCCTCAAACTCACAGAGATCCACCTGCCTTTGCCTCTGAGTGCTGGAATGAAAAGTGTGTGCCTATAGCCAGGTACCAGTATTTGGAAATCTTTAAGAAAAGGATAAAGCTTTGTGCTATCTATCTACCTACCTATCTATCTATTTTTCTCTTTTCCTCCTCATCTCCCCCCCCTTTTTTTTTTGAGAAAGATTTCCAAGGTACCGAAATAGGAAGGAGGTTATATCTATGTTTTGGTTAATCCTTTAGAATTTATTTACAATTAATGTAACTTTCAAAATTATGCTTGACATACTGGCTCATGACTATAATCCCCACACTTGAGAGGTGGAGGGAGGAAGTTCAAGAATTCAGCATCCTCCTCAATCTGTCACCATCAAAGTTTGTTGCAAGAAAACCCAGACCAACCAACTCCCAAACTTCTTGGTTGTTTAAAATATTTTTGTGTGGTATTATAACTAAATTATTCCAACTTGAAGTTTGTTTGTGTGTTTTTGTGTGGGTGTTGGTCACAGGACAACTTTCAGGAGTGAATTTTCTCCTTTGACTATGTGTGTTCTATGGATCAAACTCTGCTTGTCAAGCTTGGCAGGAAGTGCCTTTTCCAGTGAATCACCGAGAGGAGTCTAGTCTAAAGTTTAGGTTTAATATGGTCCAACACTGGCTGGGTGTAGCGGCTCATGCTTTTATCAGAGCACTCAGGAGGAAGAGTCAGAGACAGGTAGCTCACGATGAGTTTCCCGGACCAGTGAGGGCTACATAATGAAATCCTGGCTTAAAAAAACAAACAAAACACAATTACTTGAATTTACTTATAAATGTAAACAAATTCTATGTTTACAAATATGAATGCCCATATATTATCTCTCTTATGCAAAACTGTGCCTAAAAAACAGTTATGATGGAGGGAGGGTGGGATTGGGAGGGGAAGAGGGAGTGGGATACAGCAGGGATACAAAGTTAACAAACTGTAACTAATATTAAAAAAATAAAATAAAAAAAAAACAAACAGAAAAAAAAAAACACAAAACAGTGATGTTAGAGGTGTCTCGACGTAACATTACGGTCGGTGCCACAGTTTGAATGTGCGATGTTTTTCCACACCCTCCTGTTTAAACACTTGTAGCCACGAAGGCAGGCCTTCAGGGTTGGATCACTCCTGGTTTCTGGCCTTTCCTTTTCCTGTTCGAACCAGGATGTTGAAATAGTTAAAAGTGAAAAGAAAAACAAACAACAACCCCCCCAAACCAAAAACCGAGATCACCACCACGCTCACCCAGTCAGTGTCAGCATCTTGTGAACCCGTCTCGTCCTCCCCCCTTCAGTTTAACTGAGAGATCCAGCCCCCAGAACCCACACTGTGGAAGGATAGAACTGGCTCCTCCCATTACCCTATGACCCCCATAAGTGAGCTGGGGCGCACGCACACCCACATGTCCGTCTGCGCTCCCCACACGGGCACACATCTCCCCCCACACAAATAAACAACAACAACAAACCCTTTAGATTATAAAGCAGGAACAATTTAGTCATAGCCCCCCACACTATCAGAGGGAATCACTTTGGCTATTATTTGTGGAGTAAGTGACCATTCCTTCTCGAAACATGAGCAGGTTAAGTATTGAGAAGCAGTAGCTAACTAAGGCAGCAGGTGGAACAGCCTAAAGGGAAGTTGTATCCCGGACGCCTCACTTGGAACTTCTGCTTTTAACGACTCAGCCGGTCTACTTTCCCCAACCACAGAATCAAGGCCTTCCTGCTGCATACGCATGCGCGCTGAAAGCCCGGCCCGCCTCTCTTCCTGCAGCCTGCCCCTGCAGTAAAGCGGTGTAAGCGGGGCCACAAGTGTGGAAGAGTGGATTGAGATCATTTGCGAAAAGCAGTTCGAAGTAGCAGGTCGGGCCGGGGGTGTGGCTCAGTTGGTACAGTGCTTGCCTGGCATGCACGAGGCGCTGGGCTCCGTCCCCAGCAATGAGTACACCTGGCATGGTGGCTTACACCTGCAACCCCAGCACTGGGAGGTGGGGTCAGGGTCTGCGAGAGTTCGAGCTCATCCATGGCCACATAGGAGTTCAAGACCAGCCTGCAGTTGTCTCCAAAGAAAGAGGGGAAAGTAATTTCTGGAACTCCGTATTCTCTTGAACTTTGAAAGAATAGTCCCAGATTAGAGTGACGGAGTAAACTGTATCCATAACCTTCTCATCGGTAAAATGTAGCAATCGATGGCTGCCTCACAGATTGGAGTTTGTGGAGTGAGAGCAAAATGCCCAAACTTCTTTTTGCTCTTTTCATTTCAATGTGTGCGTGTCTGCAAGTTTGCGAACACACCTGTGTGTGTCTGTGGAAGGTGATTAATCATTCTGGATGGCTCCTCCCCCTCCTCACTCAAATGGGTGGGATCTCACCCATTTGATCTCCAGAGCTCATCCACATGGCTCTGCTCGCTAGCCAGCATGCTCTGGGGAATCCCCGGCTCCTCTGCCTTCCCAGGCTGGAATTTTAGGCGGGCCCCTTTGCCCTCCTGGTGTTTATGTGGTGACTGGGGATCTGAACTCAGATCCTTGCCATAGCCAGCACTGCTTGCTCCTGGAAAGCTGACTTGGGTGATGAGAGAAGAAAGGACAGACGCACACCCGGAAAAAGCTGGGTTCAGGTAGGCCGCACTGGCTCTGACGGAGCAGCACCAACTATGCAGTAACGGGACCCTCCGTGCACACACGCCTCCTCAGGGCCTTTATCAAGTACACCACAGGGAGGAGAGGTCAGCTAGCTGAGGTGGGAGCTCTCTGCAGGGCAGCAGTTCTAGGCTGTAGAAGAGAGTTGGGCCATGCTTTCACTGCACCGGCAGCATTTGAACAGGGACCAGGGGGAGGCTTTGCCAGTTGCCGTGAGACCGAGGCGGTGGTCCCTGTCGAAAACACACGCTCACTACCGACCGGCCTCACCTGCTCCTTCCACTTTCACTCCAGGCTGACTCGGCTTCCCACGGGTTCTCGAGTGAGTGCTTTATCCACCGAACCGTTTTCCTCAGCCTCATACAAATCTTTATTAAACCCCATGTCTTAGTTGTTTTTTTATTGCTGTGAGGGAAATTCAGAAGAGAACTTAGTTGGGCTCACAGTTTAGAGGGTTAGGGCATAGAGCAGGGTGGCGGGGACAGCGGAGAGCCTGCAGAACACACTAGGAATAATGTCAGTCTTCTGACACCTCAGATCCATCCCCAGTGACACACCTCCTCCAACAAGGACTCCTCATCCTCCCAAAACAGTCCCACCAACCGGGGACCAAGCATTCCAGACGTATGAGCCTAGGGGGCCATTCTGGCTCAGCCCCTGTTCTTTGTTCCTCATTTGGTTTCTGGGAGAAAAGTCAGATTGAGTTGGTTTTAGAGAAAATACTGCGTTCTAAAGCAGGGCAAAATACACACACACACACACACACACACACACACATTTGTATTATATAGATAACCAAATATATTTCTGTGTCTGTATGACTCCACACACACCCAAAGCAGAAATCCCATGCTCCGTGAACCCCATCCGCTCCCCAAGCCAAGGGATTAATTTAAGGTTTTTCACATCAGAGTTTTTCTTCCAATTCCGTGAAGACCCCAGAGCCCTTGTTGGAGTGTATTCACAACTGTGCTTCTGAGTGATTTTCTCCGTGAGGGATTCACTGGCTATGAATGGCCCGATGCCAGGATCCTGATTCACAACTTCCTGAGTGGGGTCTGACTTCCCCAGCAGGCCCCCAGGGACCTCCTCTTCTTCCTGCTGTCTGACTCCGGAAGGTGCCACGCAGCCCCCTCCGCCCCCGGGGTCCCGGGAGAAGAAAGCTGGACTCAGTAAAGTCAGGTCCTGCAGGGTGAGGTGCATCCGTGTGGTGATCTGGCAGGGGACGTTTGCTGCGGTTCCCTGTGAATGTCATTGGAGTCCCCTGCTTCCTGAAGCCACAGGGTCAGGTAGGACATAGCTAACGCTTCCAAGCTCTCTGAGGACCCCGACCCCAGTCCCAGGTGTCACTTCTGCTGAGCCTCCCTGAGCCTCAAGCTTGCAGGGAAACGGCCTGCAAACCTTCCTAAGAAGGTCTCGGGGAGCCTAACTTTAATAGGCTATTATTACAATTAATTGGGGTTCAATTTGCATAAAACAAATTACAAAAATTATCATGTTTTATGAGTTTCAACAAAAGTCTAAATTTTTATAACCACTGCCCCATTGATGTAGAACCTTCCAGCACTGCAGTAAATTCTCCCAGGTGCTCTCCCGTTAATACCCCTCCCTTCCGTACCCTTCCGAGCCCTTAACCATAGTTCACTCTTTTTTAAAGATTTACTTTTTTTAAGTTATATAAGTGTTCTATCTGCATTTGCACCTGCCAGAAGAGGGAATCAGTTCACATTATAGATGGTTGTGAGCCACCATGTGGTTGCTGGGAATTGAACTCATGACCTTTGGAAGAACAGGCAGTGCTCTTAACCACCAAGCCATCTCTCCAGCCCCATAGTTCACTCTTGACTGTTCTAGAGAGGAACAGGGATGGAATCCAGCAAAAAGCTCACTTTGCAGCCTGGCGTCTTTCAATATTGTAATATTTCTGAGATTTATCTGTAGGTGTAAGCTCTTGTGTACTGAATGGATTCTTCACCATTTTGATGGGCCTATAGCTGAGGCAGGAAGACTAAGGGAGACATGGTAGAGAGAGGAATGCTGGGATAGAGTGAAGCAAGCAGGGGATTTGCTCTGGGACACTGGGGGAGGACAGACCCATAAAACCTGAGCAGAGGTGACCAGTCACGTGGATGAATTTAGAATAGAATAAATGGGATATTAATTATGAGCAAGTCAGGGAACTTGCCTAGCTATACTGGCCTAGGCATTTATTAATAAATAATAGTCTGGGTCTTTATTTCTGGGAACTACAGCGTGGGTGAAAAATCCCTCTTCACTTTTCTCACTTTCTCTTTTTTAAGGTTTATTTATTTATTATGTACATAATGTTCTGTCTGTATGTACACCTGCACGCCAGAAGAGGGCACTAAATCTCATTATAGATGGTTGTGAGCCACCATGTGGTTGCTGGGAATTGAACTCAGGACCTCTGGAAGACCAACCTCTGAGCCATCTCGCCAGCCCCCACTTATCTCTCATAAATTTTTTTTCTTTAAAAATTTTTCAGGACAGAGTTTTTCTGTGTATCCCTGGCTGTCCCGAAACTCTCTGTGTAGTCTAGCCTGGCCTCGAGTTGACAGAGATCTGACTGCCTCTGCCTATCGAGTACTGGGACTAAAGGCGTGTGCTACTTGCCTAACCTGGTTTCTTTCTTAAGAAGAATCATGCTGGGGTGGTGATGGAACATACCTTTAATCCTAATGCTCTGGAGTCTGAGGCAGAGGCAGGCAGGAGTTTGAGTCCAGCCTGGTCTACAGAACGAGTCCAGAATATCCAAGGCTACACAGAGAAACCCTGTCTCAAAAAACAAACACACAAAGAAACAACAAAGATGATGATGACGAAGAAGAAGAGGAGGAGGAGGAGGAGGAGGAGGAGGAGGAGGAGGAGGAGGGAGACTCAGATTTTCTGTTACCAGATTCTATGACCTTATAAGCTGACATGTGGGTGCTGGGAACAGAACTTGGGTCCTCTGGAAGAGCAGCCTGTGCTCTTATCTACTGAACCATCTCTCCAACACCCTGTGTTTTGTTTTTGTGAGTCAGGGTGGGGAATAGACAAGTTTGGTCTCAACCTTGTCATCCTCCTGCCTCAGCTTCCTCAGTGCTTGGATGCCATGGGTCCACCCCACACTTTGTACTCCTCACCAGGCTGTTGTGTGTCTTCCTGTGAACGGGCAAGGGCTCTGAGCCTTAGCTTGTTCCGGCTGTGAGATCCAGGACTTCCTGCCAGCCTTTCCCATCATTTCCTTCTGGCTCCTGCCCCAGTGTCACGGGTTCCTGCTGTTTCTCTGGGCCACGCACACCCCTGACGTATTCTTTGATTTTCCCTGTGTTCTTCCAACTGTTCACAAAACGATCTTCTCACTTCTTCAGGTCCCGAGAGGCTGCAATTTTACACAGATCTTTCTGGATCCCTAGGACTGAAAAAGCATTTCCTCCAACACACACACATACGCACACATACACACTCTACCCGCGCCTTGCCCCATTCACTCATACTGTATTTTTCTCTGTGGTGACGCAGCCTTGCTTGTGTCTTAAAATGCTTTGTGGAGATGTGACACACGCCATACCACCCATGCCCTCACAGTAAACCCTTCCGGTTTCCAGCTTAGTCACAGTTGCATAAGCAGCACCACAGTCAGTCTTAGGTCATTGGTATCACCTCAAAGAGAAAATCCAAACCTCCACTCACAACAGTTCTCTCCTGTCCTTCCAGCCTTCAGCAGCCGCTTACCTAATTTCTTCCTTGTACACTGGCCAATTCAGGTCAGTCTACATAAATGCAATACTACAATGACTGGGCCTTTGGCCTGGCTTTGCCAGCTAATGTAGTGTTTTTAGGAGTTAACCTTGCTGTTTCTTCTGTGCACAGACAGCTTTTCGTCCTGCTTATTCCTTCATCCATCATGGGCGCTGGTTGGTTTCACCTTCTGACTGTTTTCAGTCATGCTGTTTGCTGTCATGCCCACCCACAAGCCCCTTTTATATTTTTATTTCTTGTGATGATTTAGATATAAGAGGATTTATTTGAGAATATGATTTATTGGTTTGCTTTTTTTTTTTTTTCCTAGTGCTATGAAATACCCAACGTAGGCTAATGCTATAAAGAAGTTCGTTTGGCTCACAGTTTTGAAAGTTCAAGGGTATGGTACGAGCTTTGGATGAGCTGAAGTAGGGCCATTTTGTGGGGCAAGTACAGTGTGGGGAAGAGGTCACGTTGCCCAGTGGAAGCCCGAGAGGCTGGACAGTCCCTTTTGAGGACAGCACACTGAGAAGCTCCAGGTGTTCTACAGCCTGGACTCCTGTTTACCACCCTGAGGACCAAGCTTCTAGCACAGGCCTTCACAAGTGGCTCATGCCTTCCGATGTACACAGAAATATCCCATCGACAGTTTATTTAGATAGTTTTTCTATTACTAATGTTCAGTTTTTCTAAACAACACACGGCAGAGGCTGAAAGCTACGTGATTTTGTTTTACACAGAGCCGTTCACCCATAAGTGTCGGTTCAATTGGCTCTTACACAAATACGATTATAGCACACGTACGCTTTGGTGTCTTTCTTGGTTGCGAAATGATACACTCTGGCTGCCTTCACGCTGTCATCTTGAGCTGACTCATTTTTATACAGCTCTGTGCTATTCCCCCGAAAGGACAGTCATAATTTTATCTAACTAGTCTCTGATTATGCTGCTTTCAGGTGGCTTCCAGATTTGGGCCGTAAAAACAAATTTTAGAAGCTGAGCATATAGATAAAGAAGTTTCTTCCTGCTGGTGAGCAGAGGCGGTGGGAGTGGGGGAGGGAAGAGTGGGGGTGGGGTCAGCCTGCTAGGAGGTGGGGTCAGAAGCCAGCCTGCTGGTGGACTGGGACCTCCTGCAGAGCCTTGGGTTAACCCTGTATCTGCTGGTTCCTGGGAGAGGCCAAAGCAGCCTGGGTGGCCTGAGAAGGTTTGGTGGCCTCAGGAAAGCAGCTGTTAGCCAGCCAGTGTGGCGTGTGGCCACCAGTCTAGTCTTTCTGGTCTGATTTGTCAAATACTGGCCCTGCTTCACCGTCTCCACCCATTTCCACCCCTGGAATTCGTGGCTAGGAACGAACACTCAGTTTGAAAAGTGACTCTTACCAGATTTTTCTTAGAGGATTTTGTTTTTAATGGAAAATAAAAGCAATAGATAATATTTGTTAGGTAATTCTCCCTGACCTTTTTTTTTTTTTAACCTAGTGTCCTGCCCTACTCCCAGGAAGTCCTTGAGGCCTTTTCTTCACGCAAATTTTAACAGACTCGGATACTTAATGATGGGCCAAGTTCACAGAGCAGATAGGCGGATTCCGTTTTTCCTGGCTCAGCAGACCCTCCTGGTTTCCTTTCTCAATTTGAACAGAAGTGTTAGTGCTGTTGGAACCCACAGGCCCCCCCACCCCCAGGGCCCGGTAGAGGCATGCCAATGTTGACACAGACACACCTGGAAGTAGCTGGAAACAGGAAGCCACCACAGAAACCAATCATGGCAAAAAGGCCTGACGCTGAAGTGAATGTGAATGTGGTCATACTGTGGTCAAGAATTAGCAAGCAGGACTTGGTGGCACACACCTTTAACACCAGTACTCCGGAGAACAGAGGTAGGAGAATTTCTGTGGGTTCAAGGCCTGCCTGGTCTACATGGAGAGTTTCAGGTTAGCCACGGATACAAAGAAAAACCTTGTCTTAAGTAAATAAATACATACATATTTTACAAAGAATTTGTGATACAGAGCTGAGGAGGTGGCTCAGTGGGTTTGTAAGCACTTGCTTTGCATGCAAGTGGACCTAAGCTTTGAACCCCAGCACCCATGTGAAAAGGCCTGGTGTGGTACTTTGGAACCAAACCCTAGCACTGGGGTAGGAGTCAGAGACAGGCCCACAGGGGCTTGCCAGTCATGAGCCTAGCAGACACAAGCGCCAGGTTCAAAGAGACCCTGTCTCAAGGGAATAAAGTGAGGCAGGATCAAGGGAAACACTTGACATCTTTCTCAGCCTCCTGCAGAGAGGCAATCCCCCACATGTGTACATCAGCCCCCCAGAAGAACAGTGACACATACAAGGAAGGGCACCTGTGACCATGTGCCGTACTGCTGAGCCCTTTTCATCAGTAAAACAGGATCCATGATACTGTTGGTCACCAACTCAGCTTGGTGGGCTGCCAGTGAGCTCCAGACATTGTCTTTTCTCATGGCCCAACTACTGGAATTACAGATGATGGCCACTGGCCTAGCTTTTCATGTAGGACACATTAGTGACCAGTACCTGCTGGTGACAGCCTCTTTCTTCTTTGGAATACACTAAGAAATCTATATGATTCCCTCTTCTTCCTCTCTGCTGCCTCCCTGTTAAAAATATTTTTTATATTTATTTTTATTTTTTAATGTTTATGAGTGTTTTAACTTCACTTCTGTCTATGCACCATGTGTGTGGCTGATGTCCCTGAGGCAAGTGGAGGGCATGGGATCCCCTGGGACTGGAGTTACAGATGGTTGTGAGCTGCTCTGTGGGAGCTGGGAATGGAACCTGGGTCTTCCGGAAGAGCAGCTAAACCATCTACGTCATCTCCAGCCCTGGTGTGTTTTATTTTTATCAATGAGCTACACTACAATTCATTATTCATAACACCTTCTGTAGTGATGATGAGTGATATGGTCAAAACATTATTTAGAATATAGAGCATTTAAAAATTACATTCATCTATTTCACATGTGCGTGTCTGGTGTGTAGGGCGTGTGTGTATATCTGTGTGCATGTTCGCTATGAGTGTGGAGCTCAGAGAACTTGTAGAGGTTGGTTCTCTTCTCCCATTGGGGATTGAGCTCAGATCCTCAAGCTAAGCAGCAGGTGCTTTCACTTGCTAAGCCATCTCCCGGGCCTGAGAAGGCTAACGTTCACTGATAGGATTTAGTACTAGCCAAGGCCCTTGCTTGAAAAACCTCAGAAGGTCAGTTCAAACCAGTTCACACAAAACTCATAACACAAATCCTCCCACTGAGATGGGATTTATAGGTGCACTTATCTCAAAAGCGTGGGAAGTGGGGCCCAATTCAAAGTCCTGTCACCCTTGTGGGAACATCACGCCATGGCCTGTTATGTGTGTTTATCATGGGTCAATCAAAAGTGAAATAAAAATGCCAACAGAGTCAGTCTCTCTCCCCCAACCCCCTTTCAAGTTTCCTTGCTTCTCCCTACCTTTGTCAGTCCGGCAGAACCAAATCATGTCAGCCAATGATCTCAGAGAAAAACTGAAATCTTTCCTAAGCGTCCCTAGCCCAGTCCTGGGGAAGAGACTCTTGCTGGCCAGGCTGGGGATCTGTGCATCATTTTGGTTCAAAGGTCAAAGGACGATCAGTCCCCTAGGATCTCCTGACTGTCTCTGAAGGAGCAGGGCTTCTCACCCTATAGGCATGAATGTTTTGGGCTACAGAATCCTTTGATGAGGTCATGTGCCATCCTGTGCTGGAGAGAGCATGGAGCAACCTCCCCATCCTCTATGACAAGACAGTAGTACTGCCTCTCTCTCTTCTCATGTATGGCAAATAGAAGTGTCTCCAGCTATTTCCAAAAGTCCCCTGTTGAGTAAAGTGACCCCTCTGAGGGCCACTGATGGAGTAAAAGCAGCTACATCTGGGATTGAGATGTAGCTTGGTGCTCGGTCTCTCGCCTGGAGTGCTTGACACCTGGGTTCTAGCCGCAGCACCATACAGGAAACAGTCATGGATCAGCTTTCTGTTACTGCAGTGAATTCCCGGGGCAATGGGTTTATAAAGGGGGAAAGTTTGCTTTGCCTCGGAGATTTAGAGGTTTCACTCTGTGATTAGGTGGTTCTGTTGCCAGCCTTGGACATGCCACCAGTAACCTACAGGCCTCTCGCCATGCCTACCTCTTAAAAATCCCATCACCTTCCAGAAGCTTTGGGAAAACAATCCGCCAAGATACAGACCTGTGGGGTCATCCAGCTCCCAAACTTAGGAAGAAGTTTTCCGGGAATGGAGACTGGGTGAGTCAGAGGTTCCCACTGTGGTGATGCCTGTTCTGAGCCCTCAGGGGTGTACCTAGGCTTACAGGAGGGGCCTCACCTGTATAAACCTCAGCTAGTAATGACTGCAAGTCAGTGTGGTCGTTTAAATTTCTTTAAAAATAATTCTGAGGTGCTGGAGAGACAGCTCAGCGGTTAAGAGCACTGTCTGCTCTTCCATAGGACCCGGGTTCAATTCCCAGCATCCCCATGGCCACTCACAACTGTTTGTAACTCCAGTTCTAAGGGATTTGAAACCCTCACACCAATGCACATAAAATAAAATAAATTATTAAAAAATTAATTCTGGTAAAGGGTTTATAAAAACAGGTAAAAACCAGGGCTGGAGAGATGGTCCAGTGGCTCAGCTCTCAGGGCAGAACCGGGTTCTGATCCCACTACCCTGCGCACGGGGCCCCTCAACAGCTGTGGATTTCATTCCCATTCCAGAGGATCTGACACTCTCTTCTGGCCTCCCCAGACACTGCATGCTCACAACGTACAGACCTTCAGGCAAACACTCACACACATAAAATAAAAATAAACAAATCGAAGAAAGAAAGGGAAAAAAAATCAGAAATGCTTGTGAGCCTGTGAGTTTTCCTTGGCTACGGTGCCAGATCTGGAATAGCCAAGAAGCCCCCACTTCCTGATGAGAGCTATAAACAGGGAGGAACGCCGAGTTTGGTTTTGGCTCAGCCCTGTGCTAGGTGTGTGATCTTTCTTCAGTTATTTGATCTCCTCCGTCCTGGTTGCCTTCAATCTTAAAGATGATTCATGATGTCAGACCAATTAGTGAAACATGTGAAACTCCAAAATGCCAGGGAGTCAGGTGTTATTTATATTCGCTCTTCGGTTCCTTGACTAAGAGACACACTTGAGTGATTTCTTTTTCCGAATCAAAGCCTTACTCCCCCCCCCCCCCACCTCCCACCTCTTTCCCTTTTCTCATTTGTTGGTTTAATACAGAGATAGAAATGTTATAGCAAAAAGGATCTATTTTATTTTCTAGACTGTTCTGAGGGGTACGTTTTGCTCATGTTGGTTTATTGCCAATCTCTTGTGTTCCTGGTGTTGAAAAAACGGGGTAAAGCAGGGCCCACATACAGTTCAGAGGGTCCTAAAACCAACAGAAGGTCCCTCGGGTGGGCAGATGCTGCATCCCAACGACACTGGGTAAGTATATTCTCAGGCCCGTGTGGCTCTGATCCCTCTTGATAATGGTCCAACCAGTTAAATCAGTGAGATTTAAGCTCCTGGTCTTTGTCTGAACACATCGGAAATGCCAGAAAAAAAAAAAAAATCCTTGAACAAATTGCAGAGACTCAGTGGAAGTGAAGGGTGGAAGACAGTCCAGAAACAATGACCTAATCCCATGCCAGACGCAGAGGCTTAATGATTCATGCGTTAAAAGAGACTTCCAGGACAGGTTCCTGCCCAAGCGAACAGGAGAAAATTGGCCTTTTGATCTAAGGCAGTTGAAGGAAAAGTTCTGTGTTCGCCTCTCAGAGTAAACACTGTTTGACTCTGATTAGAATTGTAATTTATGAAGCTCCTCTTTGGTGTTTCCAGTTACAGACACCAAGTTTGTTCTTTCCAGTTGTAGAAACAGGCTTTTCTTGGGTGACATTGGTTATTGTCAGTTGCCCCCTTTGGGTGGTTTTTCATCATCTTGTTCTAGTTCTGAAACTTGCTGTAATGGGGCTGGGGTATGAGCTGTTAGAGCGCTTTACCTAGCATTCCGAGGCCCTGAGTTCAATCATCAGAATCTCATGGGACTGGTGGGCTCAGCTGTCATGCCAGCATTTGGGAGGTGGAAGCGGGAAGATCAGAAGTTCAAGACTATCCTTGGCTACGTCAGAAGTCTGAGGCTAGCCTGGTCTACACAAGGCCAGCCTGGGCTACACGAGGCCAGCTTGGGCTACATGAGACCCTGTCTCAAAACAAACAAAATTGCTACTGGGAGCACATACGTTGTAGACACAGTAAAATATCTTCCTTCTCACCAGAAGCTTTTGTGTGCTTTCTGGAAAATTCCAGTGTTTATGAAGTTGGAAGACTCCACAGTGATATTTATCAGGATTTACATTTGAATCATTGAAAAAAAGACGGGGGGGGGGAGCGATTTTTTTCATTCCGTGTTTGGAGAGAAGTCTCAGTGTTTACAGTCTGGGAAAAGGATCGTAGCACAAGACGTTTGGTTGTTAGGGAGGGCCAACATTCCTGGGTCCACCCACTCACCCAGAGACAGCCCTGGCTTTGGAGTGAAAATTACACTCTTTCTTCACTTAACAGGACTTGGGGGATCTGCCCCCAACTGCCCATTTCTACAGCTGGAAATACCGCTGATGCCTATGACCACTTTCTCCCTGCGAAGCTCGCCATGCTCCCTGTTCAGCTGCAAGGATTTTTCCTCCTTCTGGATGAAACATTGGTGTGGTTTTGGTGTTTGCAAGTTGGTTGCTGGGTCCTTTGTGGTTTTCTGTACTGGTTTTGTTCCGAGCAGAGAGCAGATCTTACGTCTGGACACATGCATTATGGGAACGTTCAAGAAGGGGGATAGAGGTAGATTGGCGTGTGTTGGCCGGGTGGACTGGGCCGGGTAGAATCACACTTGGGTCCCCTCGTAGCCTGTCTTCATATGACGTGTATTGACCACATGTGATGAGTAAGATTGCTTATCCAAGCTTTGACCTTTACAAGCATTGGCCCAGCACCAATAACTGGCATGGTTCTTCTGCTAGGATACCAGAGAGCTCTGACCACACCCATTTTTAAAGCATAACATGCAAGTGACTGGAACAGGATTCTCCTGACTCGCTTAGATAACATCTCCCTCCAGCTCTGAGTCGCCACTCAGAGACAGACCGTGAAGCTAATGGCTACTCCTTTATGTTGAAGTCCCTAAGAAAAAACTAGAAAGAAGTCTAGAAAACTCAACAGATCGTCCTTGATGTACCATTATAGGATCTGAGTTTGACCCCCGAGAACCCGTGTAAAAAGCTAGGCATGATGGTGTACATCCCAGCACTCGGGTTGTGGGGTGGGCAGAGGCAGGTGGAGCTCTGTGAGTGGGAGGCCAATCTTGTCTACATAGGGAGTTCCAGGACAATCAGGACAACATAAAAAGACCCTGACTCAAAACAAAACAAAACGAGAAAAAACAACAACCAACCAATGAACAACCTTCCTCCCTGAAACTATTAAAATAAGGTGTGTGGCCCAGTCCTTAAAAGCTTGGCTGCTCTTGTAGGGGACCTGAGTTTGGTTCCCAGCATTGAGGTGAGGTGGCTCACACCTGTAGCTCCGTCTTCTAGAGGTCTGACATCCTCTTATGGCCT
Source organism: Psammomys obesus (assembly GCF_907164565.1). NCBI lineage: Eukaryota > Metazoa > Chordata > Mammalia > Rodentia > Muridae > Psammomys > Psammomys obesus. Next base: position 7,914,340 of record NW_026596234.1, on the reverse strand, counting down.
TCACGAGCACCTGCACGTGTGTGCGCAGGTCCACTCACAGACACACTGCGTAATTAAGAAAATAAGAATAAATACATATTATTTCTTGTTTGTTCGTTCGCTTGGTTTTTTGAGACAGGGTTTCTCTGTGTAGGCTGTCCTAGAATCTCTTTGTAGATCTGCCTGCCCCTGCCTCGTGAGTACTGGGATATAAAGACACGTGCCACCACAGCAGGTATTATTTTTTCCCCTCCAAGACAGGGTTTCTCTGTGTAGCCTTGACTGTCCTGGAACATGCTTTGTAGACCAGGCTGGCCTCAAATTCACATGGATGCACCTGCCTCTGCCTCCAGAGTGGCTAAAGGGATTAAAGGATTGCACCACCATACCCAGCTATAAATCTAAAAAAAACAAAAGAAAAACAAAATCCAAGATGGGCCATCCCTGACGTCCTCTGACCTCTGAACACATGAATGTACACACACACACACACACACACACACACACACACACACACGTGTGTGTGTGTGTGTGTACATACGAGCCTGCAGGAACATGTTCATACCCATACATCCAAATAAAAATAAAAAATGACAAGAAAGCAAATGTTCTTTGACCTTCTCTTGTGGGGAGGTGGAAAAGGAGAAGAGGCTGGGGACCAGAGCTAAGTGCTTTGGTTCACATGAAGCCACAAATCTGGGAATTAAGAAAACTCGGGAATACTTCCTCAGTGGTAGGAACAGTCTTCATTCTTACCGGCCCGTTTGTCTGGTCTGTGTCAAGGCTTGTTGTGTGGGGTGCCGTGTCAGCCCGTGTCACCTTTTCCAGAACCAGGGTTCTCAGCGAAAACCCTCCAAGGATTTCTTTTATTGGATTTGGACCCACTGAACACAGCCCTTGAGTCCTGCACAAGATCTCCTTGCTCTAATAAACCTGGGGTTCAGTGTCAAGCTTATTAGAAGGCTGGGGACGCGTGGCACCTGTGGATGGTCCTGCTAATAAACTGCTCTCAGATGGCGTGCGCTAGGCAGTCTTCCTGCTTCCTCGAGAACGGAGTTCAAGGGCTTTTACACTTTCAACAGTCCCACAGCTTCCCATTGTGTTTGCTTTCATTTCCCCGGGCAGCACTGCCTAATCAGGGCTTAAGTACTTAGACTGTGCTTCGCTGAGGAGCTCAAATTCCCTGTACCGGCTCTTACCGCACTCCTCGAGAGGAGATTAAAAAGCACCTCGACACTGTATAGACGGAGTTTCCACTCCTGTATGTTTGCTACGTAGGTACAGGAAGTATGATGGTATTGCATATGACCTTGAAGGACACAGAGGGTTGAGCGTTGTCTCTGCCGTCATCAGCTGTGGGCTTATTTTATCAGAATTAAATAAAAATGGACAATGCGGCTGCAAATAGCTACAGAGGAAGGAAAATCTATTTGCTAAATCTTTATACTTGTGCTTGAAAAACATTCCCTGGTCATTTACAAGAAAAAACAAAAAACCAAACCAAACCAAACTGTTCCTGGTTTCTAAGTCTAGAGGAATCTCCTAGGAGACAGGAGTTATCTTCATCACTTAATAAAAGGTTTATTTTTCTTTATGTGCATGTCTCTGGGTGGGTATGTGCACTGGAATGCAGAAGCCTTTGGAGTTCAGGGTGTTGGGTACCCTAGAGTTGAAGTCACAGGTGATTGTATGAGTGCTCGAAGCATAATTTGGGTTCTCTTGCAGGATCAGCCAGCCCTCTTAACTGCTGAGCCATCTCTTCAGCCCCTATTTGCGCCATGTGATTTTTCCACCCAATCCTTCAAATGATAGTGCTGGGAGAGCAGAGACTATGAACGTTTCCAGAAACCAAGATTTACCTATTATCTCCTTGTGCTGATGACACCACTGTTATTGATTTGTCAAATATTACTTTCCCAGAGAATATTTTCTACGAAACACTTCCAGATCCCTACCAGTTCTCTCCATGTTCTGAGCTTCACTCTTCTTCACTTCTACAAAGGGTTATGTTAACCCGTGTATTTCATTTACTTGTTCGTAAACATCTAGAACGGTATTTTTTTTTTTATCGGACAATAAAAATACAGTGTGTGCTAAAATATCAGCTCACCAGGCGAGATGCTTCCATTAGCGCAATGGAGGCATGGCTGGTATAGGCATGACTAACTGCCTTCTGACCGGATCTGAGGTCTGCTCTACAGGAGGAAACTTCACACCTGTTACTCTATCCTGATAAAAAAAAAAAACAAAAAAAAAACAAAAAAAAAAAAACATAGGTGAGAAGATTATGGACCGTACGATCTGCTACGTTATTTTGTTAAATGGTCATTGTGGTAGTTTGAATAAGAATGACACACATAGGTTCATAGATTTGAATACTGAATCACCAGGGAGTGGCACTATTTGAGAAGGACTAGCACGATTAGGAGGTGTGGCCTTGCTGGAGGAAGTGTGTCACTGATGATGGGCTTTGAGGTTTCGAAAAAGCCCACACCGGGCCCAGCATTTCTCTCTTCTGCTGCCTGCAGGTCAGGTGTAGAGCTCTCAGCTCCTTCTCCAGCACCGTGTCTGCCTGTGTGCCGCTGTGCTTCCCGCCATGATGCTAACAGACTAAACCTCTGAAGCTGCAAGCCAGCCCTAATTAGACGCTTTCTTTTATAAGAGTTGCTTTGGTCATCGTGTCTCTTCACAGCAATGGAACAGTGACTAAAACAGTCATGTTGTCAAATCACCTTCTAAATATTTATGTTTGTACCTACAGGCCTGGAATGCTCTTTGCCTTGGTCAGGCTCATGGGGACAGAGGGGGTAGAAATGACATGGCTGTTGCACCCAAGAGCTCACAGCAGACAGGATCACCTGCACAGGGCCTACACAAGCTCAAGAAAGGCAAAATTCCAGGGTCCACACCATACTGAGGAGCTATTGGCGGTGAGCTGCTGGGGGAGGGAGAAGCACTCTTTCTGGAGGAAGCGTCTGTTGGTAGTTTCTCATGCTCCAGTAGACAGTTTCACACCATGTACATATGGGCAACACTAACTAAACTTACAGAGTTATTAAAAAAAATACATGAGGTTGGGAAGGGGCAGTTTGGGGAGAGGCGAAAGGACTTAGAAAAGTTATATGTGATCGTTGTATAGATGGATGAAATCCTCAAAAATAAAGGATAAAGTAAAACCACACTCCAAGTTACATACAAAAATTAATTTCTTCTTGCAGTACTGGGGGGTCTGAACCTAGGTCCTTGTGCTTGCTAGATAAGTACTCACCCATCAAGCTACATTCACATCCACGGCCACAGGTTCTTACATTTGAGCCCGAAGCTGGAAGTCTCCTTTTGAGTTCTAAGAGCCTAAAATAGTTGATCTGGGGTGTGGGGATCAGCAAAAAGAGCACTTGCTTAGCACATACGAGGCAGATTCCGATTCTAGCACTGAAAGAGAAATCTCAAAAGGGATTGACTGTGAGTTTCCAGGTCCACTTTTCATCACCAAGAGAGAAAACGAGAGATTGAAAATGTCAAATGGAGGAGCATAGGTGTTCTTTATCCTTATTCCCAACCCCCCCATCCCACCTCCTCGACCTCCCCAGCCCCACACCCCATAGTTGATTCTAAATGTGAAAGGCTTGTGTGGATGTTGAAAGTATCGGAGGAGGAAAAGCAAGTGTGAGTGGTGGCTTGACTGAGAATGGCCCCCACAGGCTCACAGGTTTGAATATGTGGTCTCCAGTGGAACACTGTGGGAAGCATTAGGAGATGTGGCCTTGCTGGAGGAGGTGTGTCACTCGGAGGCAGGCTCCGAGGTTTGAGAGGACTTTCGCTCTCTCTGCGTCAGTCATACTAGTGGCTGGAAATGTGAACTCTCTCACATTTTGTTTCTGCCCTTGCTCCACCATCATGGACTTTAACCACAAGCCCAATGAAATGCTTTCTTTTGTAAGTTGCCTTAGCCACCGTCCCCCCCCCCCACTGCTATAGGAAATTAAGTGAGTGAGAGAGAGAGAGAGAATTTTGACTTTATCTGGGAAAAACACATGGATCTTGAAATCACCAAGAGACAGCCTTGACTTCTGCCCACCCTAAGCTGTGGGTTAGGCAGGCCACTGCACGTTCTAAGCCTCTTTTTCCTGCCCAGGAACAGGGCATTGGGAGCGTAACCAGCTACCATGAGGACCTCCGAGGGTATATGCCGCATAGTCTGGTGCTTTGTATTTAATTAATTGCTTGTCCCCGGAGATCTTTGCTGTTCTGCGAGCAGGCAGTCACATACGCCAAGCGATGCTGCTGTGCTGCCTTGCCTCCAGATTATCCCTGATTGGCCAATAAAAAAGTGCCTACACCTCACAGGCAGGGCAGAGGTGAGGCAGGCTGAGCTAAGGTTGGAGAGTTTGGAAGACAGAGGATCATGGGAAGAAGAGAGAGAGGAAGAGAGAGAGAATAGGAGAGGAGGGAGGAGAAAGGAGAGTTGCCATGGATTAGCACACGGAAGAATCACGTGACTGGGAGGAGCCTAGCTCTGAGGCTCAATAGAGAGAAGCAGCCCAGATGAAAAGCACGTGCAAGCATTTATGGCAATTACGGATGTGAAGCAGCCCAGATAGGAATAATTGAAGCAAGGGGCATGGGCTGTGGGGTTGGAGGTAAAGATAGCTTAGAGGATTAGTTTCTGCCAGTTCCAGAGTACAGGCGTATTAAGATCTGACAGGTGTCTGTGTCTTTTATTGATACGATGGCAGGTTAAATAATAACTGCCATAATAATAAGTACTAACAGTAGATAATATTGTTAATAGATAATTAATAGATGATAATAATAGATAATGAATAACCGTTATTCTACAACAGGCATGTCTAAAATGCACCACAGAAAGGTATCCCGCTACCATTCGTGGGACATCAAGGAAGCACAGCAGATCATTACAGAAGTAAATGCAGATAAAGAAAATGGTGAAATAGTTCCACAGGCACAGGCAGCCAAGCCACACCCACGTACTGCAGACTGAGAAGAAAGGCTCTGTGAAAAATCTTTGGGGTCTGTGGACCCCCCCACCCCCAGCTCATTCTTCCAAATCCCTCAAAGAATACCAGCCTCCTCAAGCAGAGTGCAGGAGGGGGGAACCTTGTCTCCTGGGGAAGTTTCTCCCGGGAGGAAATTGTCTAAGAATCCAGTGATTGAGGAGCCGGGGATGGTGTTCCTGCTTTGGCTGGGAGTGACCCGACCCAGCTCACCTTCTCACTAGATAAGAAGTCAGTGAACGCCTCAGCATCACCATGGGTGCCTGGAGAAGGTGCCTCTGGTGGACACAGGGATGCCCTCCCTCCTTGGAAGGCCTCAGCTTGGGTGTCTTCTCCAGCTGGAGGGAAGAGAGACATCCGCAGTGAGCCAGCGAGCCGACCTGGGCTTAATGTGTGGTTTGCAACAGGCGCTTCCAGCTGGTTGGTCTTGTGATTGCCGCTGGGGTTGACCACCACTTATCCTCATGTGGCCCTGGGTGAGTTAACAGGCCTTTCTGGAGTTTCCATTTCCCTCACTTGCAAAGTGACAGCTGTTGTACAGATCAAGCATGGACAATATCTGCCCCGTGAGGGTAGCACTTGTCATACCCAGACTCTTTGTTTCTGAGGCATTGATGCTGAAACACTACATTGAAATTGAAGGAGGGAATTCAGGACCAGTTTAAAAACCTGGAAGGGGGATGGAAAGATGGGCCAGCTGGTAGAAGTTGACCTCTGCAACCCACACAGCAGGAAGAAAGACTGGCATCTGAAAGCTATCTTGAAACTTCCATGTGCACACCATGATATGTGTGTGTGTGTGTGTGTGTGTGTGTGTGTGTGTGTCTTGAGATTACAGGCATGTACTATCATCCTGGGCCTTTCTCTCTCTCTCTTTTGATTCAAGGTCTCTTTATATAGCCCTGGTTGGCCTAGAAGTCCCTATGTAGAGTAGGCTGATCTTGAACTCTTAGAGATCTGCCTGCCCCTGCTTCCTGAGTGCAGGGATTAAAAGTCTGTACGGCCATGGCATTTTCCAACCCTTTAGAACCTTTAGAATTCTTTAGTAGCACATCCAGAGAGGCTCAAGCAAGATGAAGCCTGCACAGTGCCAGTGGCTTCCCAGGTACCACCTGAACCCCAGCTGACTGATGCTAAGCGCTGCCCATCACCCCAAGAGAGACCACTGGTTCTGGGATGGAATCTCTCTCTCTCTTGATATATATAATCACAAACATGTTCACTGCACATAAACAGATGTCTGTGGCATTAAAATTTCACGGGGTGGGGTATTATAAGACAATATAGAGGCCCGCTAAGGGAAAGGACGCAAACAAGTGTGATGGAACCCTGGCTTCCAGGAGCTAGTAGAAGGAACTAGTATTCTGCAGGGGACTATGGCGAACGATTCGCTGGACATGCTGGGCAGGTGGCTGTGGGTGCTGGGACGAAGGGATTTTATGAGCTCAGCTCAGGGGAAATTCCCTCAGCGTGAACAGCATGGCACTCTGCTTCTTCCTTCTGGCCAGAAGGCTGTGTTGAAGACAGGCACTGAGAGGATCCTGACCCTGTGGCTTTGAGTACTGGCCTGTCTGAACTGGGGAACCTTTACCCACTGGGAAGTCATGCTTGGTAACTGTCAAGCCACTCTCCCAGGCCCTGCCGGTTATAAAACGAGAGATGACTCAATCGCAGTTAAGTTTCCAGGAAAAGAAAATGATTCTTATGAGTTGACTTCTTATTGTCAGACTAGTCCTTTCTTCCAAAGCCCTGTTTTTTTTGTTCTTTTTTTTTTGTGGTTGTATGTATAAGTGTGTATGCATATATGTATGTGTGAGGAGGCCAGGGGTTAGCTTCACGTGCTGTTGTTCCAGGCAGCACCCATGTTGTATTTGAGGCATGATCTCTCACCGGCCTGGAATGCTGAATCGGATGGAGTGGCCTTTGAGCTACGGGGATCCTCCTGTCTCTGTCTCACCGGCTGTGGAATTACAGGTTACAAATGCATCATATATGTCACCATGCCTAGTTCTTTGACATGGGTTCTGGGGATCAAACTCATGCTTGTATATCTAGCACCCACCTTACTGACTGACTCTGTCTGTGTGTTGTGGGGGGTGGGGGTCAGAGGTCAGAGAACAACTCGCAGGAGTCAGTTGATTCCTTTGACCATGTATGTCATTGAGACTGAACTCAGATTGTCAGGCTTGGCAGCGATTGCCTTTACCAACTGAGCCACCTAGCCAGGGCCTTCAAGCGCAGGTTCTAAGTGAGCTTTTGAATCTCTAATGGCACGTGGGCTGGGAACTCAGGATGCTCTTGGGGCGGTAGTCAAGAAGACTAAGTGCAAGACTGCATTTAATCTCCACAGCAGCTGACGAAGTAGCTCTGATCGGGGCTACTGCTCTTTCCCTGGTGAGAGAAAGCTTAGAAGATGGAGTAGGAGTGGAGACAGGAGGAGCCTCCACTTTTCGGAGCCTCCAGCCAGGTGCCACCCATATCCTCCATGCAGAGCATGTAAGTCAGGACTTTCAGTGCAAAGAATCCCCACACATCTGCACACAATTTTGCACACGGCTGCGGAAGATTATGTCTGTCACAAGACGTATCGCCTCCTTGCTCTAAGGTGGCAGTTTAAAGAAGGGATAGTCATGAACCTCCTGGGAAATATCTTGGGAATTTGTATGCGTGCGTGGGGTGGTTTTTGGTGAGCCCAATAACGGGGGTAGCCTTAACATGGACTGACATGTACCGCTGGCTCTGGCTGGCGTGTTCAGCGCAGTTTTTAAATGTATGTATTTTTCTTTTAAAGCTGACATGCAGTAAAATTCACTGTCTTTGCTCTACACTGCGATGAGGTTTGACTTGTGCATGGAGCTGGGTAAACACAACAGAAATACAAATAGGTCCATTAATCATGCTGTCCAGAGACATCCCTTTTCACATCCAGTCCCTCCCCGGCTGCCCATCTCTGCAAGCTGCTGGCTTGTTTTCCATCCCTGGACTTTGGTGTTTTCCATGGACCTTTAGGAGCTGCGATGAGTCATGCTCCTTCCATTCAGCACGTCGCCTCACACTCCTGTGAGTCCACAAATCACGGCTCCATTGTTCTCCCGGTAGACAGAACAGTTTGCTCGTGTGTTCTTGGGAGGACTGTCATCTATCTTGTTTTTCAGGTTTCAGAAAAATTTTCATGAAACGTCCATAAACACTGCCGTCCAGGTTCCAATGGAAGGAACTGGAAGTTTTTTTGGTGAGTCTTGGGAAAATACTAGGAGGGAGTTTTCTGGGACATATTTATAGCTCTAAACTATTTATTGAAAGAGTTGAACCAGAGGTCAGGGAGCTGGCTCAGTGGGTAAAGTGCCTGCTGTGCAAGCATGAAGATGTGGGTTCGGATCCTCAGCACCCACGTAGAAAGAGCTCCATGGGTAAAGGTGCTTGCCGCTAAGCCTGACTATGTGAGTTCGATCCTCAGAGCTCACGTCGTGGAAGGATTTGAAAAGTGGCTCCTGCAAGTTTTCCTCTGGCATCTGTGTAAGTGGCGTGCGAGTCATGCATGCACAGTGGTTCTTTGGTGTTTCTGGAAAACAGAGTGACGGTGAAGTCAAGGTATTGCTTTGGTTGAGATTAATTGTCCTCTGAGTCATTCCATGTCTTTTTTTTTAGAGACAGAGGTTCATGTAGCTCAGGTTGGCCTCAAATTCACTACATATCAGGGGATGATCTTGAACTTGTGACTCTCCCATCTCGACCTTTCGAGGGCTGGGATTACTGGCATGCAACACCGCAGGCAGTTTCTGCTCCCCTGGGAATGCACCCCAGGGCCTCATGCATGCTGGGTACAGACACTACTAACGGGGAACCTTTGTCCCTCGGTTACCGTGTTTCCTTTCTCACTAAGGAGAGTGCAGCATCGTGGAGGGAGAAGAGAAGCTAAATAAAAAAGCTGCCCTCCTTTGCATACGGGGAGTGAGCATGCAGCAATATTTGGTAATAACTGTTAGAGTTTTCTATGACTTTACAATCAGCCCAGAGCCCAGCAGCTCTGTCCCACTGAATAAGAGATATTAGATATGATAAACACCATGGCACTGGTTGCTCAGAACAGCCCTGTGACCTTGGTGCAAAAATCATTTCCACTTAACACAGGAAGAGACTAGAGTTCAGAGAGATTATGACACTCCCCCAAGGCCATAGCTAGCTGGTGCTAGAGGAGGAAAGCATCTGTGGTTATTGGCTATTAGAAAACTATCCAGGCTTTCTTCACTCACACATAAACTGTCATGGCTGCCATTCTGTCACACAGGAAAACATTTCATCATTTTTTCTCATTGCTCGGGTGTGTGTGTGTGTGTGTGTGTGTGTGTGTGTGTGTGTGTGCAGTTACTCTCACAGGCCAAAAGAGGGTGTTGTACCCACCAGAGCTGGAGTTACCAGCAACTGTGAGCTGCTCTGTATGGGCACTGGGAATCGACTCGGGTCCTCTGTGAGAGCAGCGAGAGCTGTAACTGCTCAGCAACCTCTCCAGCTCGTCGCCACTCCTCCTCGCAGGTCTGCATCAGCTTCTGAACCTAGTTCAGTTATAGTTTGGGCCCAAGTCTGGCTGCTTCTGGGTTATCTCCTTGCTTTACCGGGGCACACCATATCAGGCGGTTACACACCATGCTGCAGAGACCGGGCAGGAAAAGAGTTCACCTCTACTGCAGGCTCTCCCGAAGTCAGACTAAGCATGTTCCAACAGCATTCTGCCTACTAAGGGATCCCTGGCACTTTAAGGCCACGCCAAAATCCTAACATCCTAACATCCTAACGTAGACGGCTGAGCCAGCCGAGCCAGCATCAGGACAGTTTTCTGGAAAGGGGAAAGCTGTAAATACCCTAGACTCTGCCCGAAGCCCCTACCTAGCAGGAGAGCCGTAGGGGGAATGACCAAGTGTCACTGTGCCCCAGTGATGGTGTAGGTGGCCGCAGGGGCTCGGTCTCCAGTGTGGCACCCCGTCTTCAAGTCGCTGGGTTAAACCCACTGGTTGTACACATCTTTCTTCTCTCCCCCTTCTAAGGAAGGTCTTTCATTTGTTCTAACCAAACAGAACCAGATCTTAATATTCTGACATACTCCAGTTAGTTGATGCTTTATATTAGGACGCAAGAACAGCACCTGTGTGGAGTCATCAGCATCCTCCCAGTGATCTGGATCGCTCGAATAAGTGACTTTAAAAGTTCCCTAAAAGTTTTCAGTGAAGAGGTCTGTCTGACGTTTAACTATATCCTACTGCTGTGTGTAGTGAAAAATATTAGCACGTCTGAAGTAACGCCTCGGTAACGGAGGACAGTGCTGTATGCCAGAGTCCTCTTTCCGTATCCCACGTGCCGGGCTTTTCCTCAGCTGTCTGCGCCACAAAGTCATGGCATGAATCAGCTTGTGTGGGGCTGGGGGGGAAAGAGGACCCACATCAGGCAGCTCGCAAGGACTCGTAGCTCCTACTCTAGGGAATCCGGTGCTTTTTTTTCTGGCCTTTGTGGGCAACAGCGCTCATGAGTACATACCTACCCACCACCACACATATACACATAATTAAAAATAAAAATAAAATCTGGAAAAAAACAAAGCAAAACAAAACCCAAACCTTGTGAACTTCAAATAAAAATAGAAGCATGTAAAAATTTTTTTGGTTTGCAATTCACACAAAATGTTGTATATCACATCGTGGCTAAATGCTATAATTTCTAGTTACATATTTGGTATTTTTTTAAGCGTGTAAATTTAATCTTACATATTTTTAAACCAGAGCTGCATTATTCTAAATATACTTTAAAAGGACATTTATTTAAAATAAGTACAGAAATAAATAAAGTTTACTGTGTGAGTCTCACAAATAGCCAACACTTGTGTGAAGTCACTTAGTTTATTCACAATTTATATTTAATGCAGGTCTGGGAGATGGCTTAGTGGGCCAGAGTGTCTAATGCACTAGCATGAGGACCTGAGTTCGAATGTCCATGTCCCGTATGAGAAGCGGGGCACGATCCACTGGACACTTGTAACAGCGGTACCGTAGTGGGAGGAGACAGGAAGATTCAGGGGCTTGCTGACTGTGAGCTTAGCTCCCCATTCAGTGAGAGACCCTGCCTCGAGGGAACAGGGTAGAATGTGACAGTGTAAGACATCACATGGTTTTCTCTGGCCACCGTGAATGCACACGAGCGTGAACACCCTAGCATTCTCAGGAGCAAACACACACACACACACACACACACATACACACACATACACACACAGTAAAGTACTAATGTAATCAGGCAGCTGCTTATAATATATGATCTACTTTGACCTCCAGAAATCCAAAGAGTTCTCTGTCAAACAGAACATAGTTCATAGTGTAAAGAGTCAATTTTTGAAGACAACGTTATTGGGTTAATCATCAACCCATGAATAAAGATAACTAGAAGGAGAGGGAGGCAGGTTCTCACTGACTCAGCATGACGCACTGGTACAAATGACGGATGGCTCTTCCATCTTTACTGTGAACATGGCAGCAGCCAACTGGCTTCTGAGCATCTCCAAAGAATAGCCAGGATCCATCACTGGCCCGAAACTGGGACTGTCCCTGAAATGTTAGAGGGCACAAAACAAAAACACGTGATGTTTTTCAAAGGGAACACAACAAGTCTGAAAATATACACTGGGCTGACTAGTAATGAATCAAGAAGCTAGGTGAAATTTTTCTAAACTGATAATTAAAACAAAACAAACTATTTTGATCAATTGTGATAAGAGTATGACTAAGTTTTGAATTTTTTTATTTTGCTTTGTTTTCTTTTTGTTCCTGGTTGTCCTGGAACTCTCTGTATGTGTCAGCCTGGCCTTGGACTCCTGAGCCATCACTGCCTTGCTTAAAATCTTGTTTTTACTAGTCTCTTTATTTTAGATTTGTTATTATATGTGAGGGTGTTTTGCCCGAATGTGTGTGAACTACCTATGTGAAGTGCCCAAAAGGTCTTGGGAGGGCATAGAGTTCCCTGGAACTGGATATGGATGGTTGTGAGCCACCATGTGGGAGTTGGGAATTGAACCCAGGTCCTCTGGGTTCTTAACCACTGAGTGATTGTTCCAGCCCGTTCCCAGCTTTTAAAAGGGTATGATTTGGATATCAATGACATCCACTGAGTTTTCTTCTTTAAGTAAATATTAACTTTCTTATTAAACTTTATTCTCATAATGTCCTTGAATTATTTAAAGTTCAAAAACAATTCAAATAAAACAAACAACTAAAAACAAAACAAGGCAACAAACAAAACAGTTCAAGGCCAGGCAGGAGCCTTCACTAAAGAATGAGGTCAATGTGTCAGCCCCTCACACCTTCTCCTGGGAGATTTGTGGTCTATAATCCATGTATTTTTGAGGTTGAGGCAGGAAGAACAGCAGTTCAAGGCCAGCCTGGGCTACAGAAGGAGACCCTGTTGGAGACAATGTTTTTGTTCATTTGCTCTGAGACCCTGTATCCAGTCTAGCCTGGATCCCACTTTGTAGCTCCAGGCTGGCCTCAAATTTGCAATAATCCTCCTGCCTTGTATTTCTGCCTGTTAGGATTACAGGTATGAGCTACTGTGCCCACCCCCCAGGATTGTATCCAAATAAACACCTAACCAAAACTGTAGACGGGCGTGGTGGCACACACCTTTAATCCCAGCACTCAAGGAGGCAGGGGCAGGCACATCAAGTCCAGGACATCCAAGGCAACACAGAGAAACCCTGTCTCAAAAACAACAACAACAAAAAACCATATCTCTGGATCATGATCAAAGTCGAGGCCAGCCTGGGCTACATTGTAGTTTTTTTAGGAAAACCTGGGCTATATGGTAAGACCCTGTCTCAAAAAACCCCCAAAGATCCACCAGTACACACTGTAAGAAAAAAAAACAAAACAGATGGGTATTGTGGTGAATATGTATAATCCCAGCACTTAGGATGCTGAGGCAGGAGGACATCTGTGACGTCAAGGCAGCCTTGGTTACACAGCAAAACCCTGTACAAAAAATACAAACTAAACTCGTTGGACTAAATAAGCCATGTCTGGAGAAGTGTCTGGTTGTCCTCTTCAATGGAGTTCTTAAGACCTTAATATGCTGTGAAACCTATCACTTTGTATAAAGTAATTAATAAAATATTTTTATTAAAAAGAAAAAAAAAGAAAAGAAAAAACTGGTCTGTAACTGTGTGTTTGGTAGGGACAAAAACTCATGTGGTATAGGACACACTGAAATTAATTAGTTAATTAATAATAACAACAATAACAACAAATTGGTTGAACATTGGGCAGAATTTTGTCTCTGCTGTCTTTGTAAGTGTGAACTTAGATCGCTTGCAGGGTTAGCCACTGTGACCTTTGTCCCAGCTTCCACATTCAGTAAGGAGATAAGCAAATTTGTTGGGGCTCAAAAGATGGCATGGCGGGCAGGAACACATGCTGGCATGAATGGGAGGACCTGGGTTCAGGTCCCGGCACCCACATAGCAAGCCAGGCAAGGCTGCTCACTGGTAACCCCAGCGCTACAGCACTCACTGGCTGCCAGGCTAGCTTTGGATTCAGGGAGAGCGCCTGTCTCCAGGGAATGAGGTAGAGAGTGATAGAGCAGGACACTGTTATCCCAGAGTGGGCTCTGGGTGTGTACACACCTGTGCAGAACCCCACCTCCGAACCGAGAATCTGTGGATTAAGAAAACAACAAAAACAAGGGCCAGAAAAACAAAACAAAACAAAACAAAACAAAACCAAAAAACTTGCACTCAGTGCAGCACCTACACAGCGGAAGGAGAGAACTGATTCCTGAAAGTTGTTCCTCTGACCTCCTCATGTGCCCTACAACTTTCGTGTGTGGACGTGCATGTACACACACACATAAACAGATAAATAAATGCAATTTAAAACATTCAAAAGAAAGCTTGTGGGTGACACCTGCCGAAGTCGCTGAGCACGCAGCGTCAGTCAGAGCTGGGTGGTGACTGCTGCAAACCCACTTTTGTGGGTGCGTGTGACTTCTAAAAGTCCCCAGTACACCTCTGGAGCCCCTCACACAAGCGGCAGCCTGCAGGCTTTCCCTTTGCCTCTCTCTCTGGCCAGCCATGTGAATGAAGTCACTTTCTCAGTCTTGTAGCTAAGGGGAAAACAACCGCAGAGAACCTTGTAGAAAGGAAGTGAAGGCGAGATAAGGGGGACCTGGAGCTGCTATCAGGACCCGACATGCTTCTTCCATCCACTGTTTACTCAGTGATCACAGTCAATTACGACTTGTTTGAAGGGTTTTATATCCCTATCATCTAAAAATACCCGCAGTGTATATGTAAGTGCAGATAAAAAGGGAGGAGACCGTCCTGACAGTACAGACCTGTTCTCTCAGAGAAATCACTTTGCAAATACCGTGAAGTCCAGGCTCTTCCTGTGTCAGTGCTGCCAGAACGAGAGCACTCGCCCCACGTGAGCAGGTTTATCACCGGTCCCATTGAATTAGTGAGCAGGGTCAGGGGTCGAACCCACGGCTTTACGCATGCTGGGTAAGACTCCTACCACTGAATCACGTTTGTAAAATTTGAGAACATCTCGCCAATTTTCCCAGGCAAGCCTAGCTCTTGGTCTTTAGTTCAAGAAAGCCTTGAACTAGAAACCCTCCTGTCTTAGATGCCCCGGCAAGCTGGCTTACAAGTTTGTGCCACCAAGTCCAGCTATCGTGGTTTGGTTTGTTTGTTTTTGTTGTTGTTTGTTTAGTTTTGTTTTTTAAATGTGTAGCACAGGCTGGCTTCGAACTTTCACTCCTCCTGCCTTGGGTTCTATCGTAAGTTGTCAACTCCTGTGTGGTTTTGGCTGGGCCCCGCTTTCTCTTATGGAAAACCTAACATGAGCCACACACAGGATCAAGCAAGAGCTTTCTTTATGTGCACCCCTCCCCCAGCCCCACCCTGCCTCATTTTTTTTTTCACTTTTGGTTTTGGTCTCTCTCTATAGCACAGGCCACCTTCAAATCTGACCTCCCCTTGTCTCTGCCTCCATCTCTGTCAGCTTCACAGGCAGGGACCACCATGCCTGGCTTGTCCATGTGGTTGGGTTCCAATCCACAAAGTAGAAGAGTGACCAGAGACTTATGAAAAAGCCTGACCCTATTTCATGGCTTTGATATGTTTTAGGACATGGTAGGTCTGTGCCAAAAAATGGTCACCCTCCTGTGTACAGATGAGATCAACTGAAGACAAGCAAGCAAGGCGAGCACGTCATGGCGGTGTTTGCCGGCGTTAACACGTGAGGACACCAAGGCGGACAGCCTTCTACCAGGCCAGTTAATGACTTATCTCTCTCCTCGAGCTTTCGCTCAGTTAAGACATTTTCTTTTATTGGGTGGCAGGAATAGTTGTAAGCATGCTCCCTGATTTATCAGGTGCCTCTGGTTCTAAGTGTTCGTTCCCAGGGCCCACCAGAGAAACCCGGAGACGAGATCTTCCAATCTAATGATAACACTCCCAGTTGTTTCCACTCGGGGCAGGGCCTAATTATATGTGATTTTTACAGTGGTATCTGCAGATGACACAGATAAGACGTCTCCGTTCTGTCTGGAGCATGTCTTACACCAACAGCCTTGACTGAATCCCTGTTAGCTTTCCTCAGCTGTGGATTGGGGCCCTGGAAGTTGCCCATCCAGGTTCAGCCATTGGACGTGCAAAGATTGTTATTGTCCACTTGTTTGTATTTTAGCCTGGAGACTGCAGGAGGGAAAGACAGTTTGGCAAGTGTGTAATGATAAAGGAGTCGTTTGGTTTAAACACTCTCACTGAACAGCTTCTTATTGTTCTCAACTTCTAGAGCATTGCGGCTTTGCGGGGGGGGGAAGGGGGGCGGGTACGATGAAGGGGGAACTTCTGAGTTTTAGGGATAGAGACGGAAAAAAGCAACAGGGTTCTTCCTCTGAGTTAGGAACGATCTTTAAAAGGCATCCAAAGAAAGTTGGCTCAGGCTGAATTGGGAGAAGAAAAGAAGCCAGGGAAAGTCTGACTTGACTTCCTCTGCACTTTGTTTATAGCGAGCGAGAGCTGGAGCAGAAAGGCTCGGAGGCAGAGCCCTGATCCACTTCCTGAACGCCGAGATAGGCGCACGCGGGTGGGTGTCGAATTCACCATGTGCGAGTGACCAGAAAAAAAATCCTGATCGACCGGGCCCAGGGGAAGACTTTCTCAATTCGGTTACGATCTGAAAAGAGACCAAGGTCTGGATGGAGAATGTCGCCAAGTACTCCCCCGCCCCTTCCCCGCGGCCACAGAGAGGTCTGATGGGGGTGGATAGGGCAGTATGTCCAGCCTGTTGCCATGGAGGCGGCTTAATCCAAAGGCAGTCGAATTCAAAGCCCGCAGTAGAAAGGATGGGATAGCATTGAAATGATGACCGTTTACTTAGAAGAATGCCCAAGTTGCGGCGGCGCACAGAGATAAGCTGCGGCTGACTTCTCTCCAGCCAGCTGAAGCAGCCAAACCAGTTGGGCAACTTTCTTTCTTATTTGCTTTTCTTTTTTGGATCAGGCCAGTACTGAATATCAAGTAGCAACCTGGGACTTTAGGGAAAGGACAACATCCCCCTCACCCCTCACACCCCACCCCCGCTTCTCACAGTTTTAAAAAACAAACGTGTGTGTGTGTGTGTGTGTGCGCGTGTGCGTGAACTCATTTGATTGCTGTTTTCTGCCCCTGGTGTTTGAGGTAAGGAAAGAGGAGAGCTAGGGATTTAAATAACTTTATAAAATCTGACTCTCCATGAATTCTTCCTTAGCTGGTTTGCCAGCTTTACACTTTCATCTTAAATTTATTATTTTTTTAATTCTGACGGAACTGTTCAGTTGATGTCTGCCATGGCGTCTTGTTCACAAGAGGATTGATGTTGGTGGGTAAAAGGGCTAAGGAAGAGAAAAATACAGAGTGGCAGAGAACGCATTAGCCTCCTCTTGCTTCTTGGAGACTCTCCTCTTGATGCCAGTGTCCACCGGAGGGGAATTGGGCAAGGAGAAGATAGAAATGGGAGACCGGCCAGAGAGCCGGGATGGAGAGATAAAGGGTAAGAGGGGAGGAGCTTGCTTCCCTTCCTTCCCTGGGTGTCTCAATTGCCAGGACACCTCAGAGCCTGGGGAAAAAGGAGAGAGAATGCTGTAAAATAAGCCAGGAGGCCACGGCGATTCTTCATCCAGGCCCTCTCGAGTGTTTATAGAATGCTTACATGAGTCCTGAGTAGTGAGCTTTCATCACTGAATGTCTGAAATGGCCCATCTTCTAGTTGAGAAGCATCGAGACTGCTTCAGTGGGGCCGGCCTGGCCTTTGTTTCTCATTGATCTGGAAACAAAAGATTCAGAGGAAAAGTTTACTTTGTTCCTGAAGGCCTTATGCAGATGAGCCTGTTGCTAATAAATTAAGTCAAGGATCTGAGTCTTTTCCAAGCCTCATATTCTTGTGATTGTTCGTCCCGATTGAACCGGTCCTCCAGCTTCCCTGGTATCTCACTATGCAGTGGCCCCATGCGGGGCTGCTTAAGTCAGACGCTCAGAATTAAAGGGTAGAGGACAGTCACCAATAGAAGCAGCCGCAGGCAGAAGCTACCCCGCTGTTTCTAGGCAGGAAGTTCCGACAGACGTTGTAGACATGTGAGCAGTGTCCTTCCCCCTCTTGCCCTTCTCCGTTTCTACCAGTTCTGCCCCCAGGGTTCTTCCTATTGGTAACGTGGACATCATGGGACTGACTGATGGTTCATTGTGGTGGTGGGAGCAGAACCTTCCCTCTGTATTACCAGGTCACACTAGATACCAGTTGCTATTGTTGTAACAGTTGGGATGATTTAAAAAACAACACGAATCTCCACACATTCAAACACCCCCGAGAATGGCCGCTGAGAGGTCCCCTAAGGCACAACACCTGTGTTCCAGAACCATCTGCCCTCAGGTCCTTTGAAAAGAAAGACTTTTTTGTGTTCAGCCACAGATAGGAAAATATGACCCGTTCTAAAGTAGGTATTTTAAGCAGAATCCATAGAGCTCGAACTGAAAATGTGACAGCCAAGGAGGGCAGAATGGGGACTAACAACTTAACCCTCAGATTCCAGGCAGAGGCTGAGAGTTTTACCAATGGAAAGACACAGTCAGGCTGGTGTTTTTCCTTCCTGGTCTCACTGTCTTCCCAAGCACAGTGCGCCCCCTACTGGTGAGTGTTTCAGAGGCAGCTGGAAAATTTGTCTTGGTCTCTTTCCCTTACGTCCCTGAAGTACTTTTACTTACTTAATTTTCAATAGACAAAAGCGACCGTATACTATAATAACATCAATATATATTTCATGATGTACTATTAGGGCCATAAATACAATTTCTGTTGTGACTGAATATGCTTCTACAAGAAGTTACTTTTAAATTTTATTTTATTTCTTGGTGCCGGGGTTTGCATAAATTAAACTCACTTTTTATCATTAACTGCACCCTAGGTGGCCCTTCCCCATCTTTCGATATATAAAAAGAATTGCTTTTTGTGTTTGGGAGGCTGGGGACGTAGCTCAACCAATAAAGTGCAAGCTCAAGGATCTGAGTTTGAGCCTCAGAAGTCACATAAAAGAGCTGGCCTTGGGGGCCCGGGCCTCTAATGGTGGTAGTGGGGAGGGGCCGGGGAGGGGCCAGGGAGGTGCGCACTGGCCAGGCAGGCTAACCAAGAGAGGAGTCTGAGGACAAGTGGGAGAGCCTGTCCCTTCATGAGGAAGGGTGCCTGATACCAGGTGCTACTGGGGTCAACCTCTGGCCTCCATACCCATGTACCAGCATGTGGACGCCCACACAGCCCTCCACATGTAGACCATGACCTACAACCAGGAAGATAATGGTCAGTGATTTGGTTGATTGGCATTGGTGCTGGGCATGGAACCTTAGGCCTTATGCACACAAGGCAAACACTCCGTATGCATTACTTTTTTAAAAAAAAGAGCTTTTAAGTTGTGAAGCGCTTGGAGCCACAGGAGGAGTACAGCTGCTAACCTGAGAACTGTCCAGTGCTCCTGGCTCTGAGCGCCGACTCAGGGTCCTTGCCTTCTGCTGATGGGGAGCTTTCTTAGCTCCTTTGTCTGCCTGGCTCCTTCCTTCCTTCCTGGAGACTGAGCCTGAGTCAGTTCCTCTGCAGGGTTCTCCGTGGCTATCTAAAGTAAAGACCGCATGTAACAAAAACAAAATGAACAGAAAGGCCTTCCCGTCTCTCCGGATCATTCTCCGTGGCACTTGTTAAAGATTTCCAGAGAAGAAATAGTACACATTCACTCTGTTATTTGTTGTAAATAAAAACTTAAAAGTCCTATAATCCAGCTTCATTTTAGCTACCAGTTCCCAGAACGCTGCCTGGCACACTGCAGGCAGTGAATAAACACCCACTGGAGGGAAACATTGCCCTCCAGTCAAAGTCGGGGCAAGAGCAGGCCGGCGACAATTAGCAAGGTGTCCGGAATTCTTTTACTTCTGTAAATGGCCTTTTGTCTTTTCGAGCATAAGCTTATATTTAATATTTAATTAGCTTGGCCTGATGAATATTTTCAGCAGACAATCATTTACGCACATTAACTGGCAGCTCTCTGTGTGTAGTTGAGAATGTTCTAAGGGAAACAGCAGTTGTATCTCCGTGTCTGGTCAGGAAAAGCTCCGGTGACATTTAAGCCATCAACAAAGTACAGGCTTCTCGTAGAATCCTCAAATCTCACGGGCACGGATGAAGTCAACAGTGGAAGGTGTTCTCTGCCTGTTCCCCTGTTCATACCACCAAGTGGAATTTCTGTAGCCAACCTTCAGTAGATTGTTCCAGAAAAAAATTTCTGTGCCTATATGCACGAATCTACAAGCAATAAATAAATGTTCTTTCCAGTTGCTTCATATACTTGCGAATGCGCGCGCGCGCGCGAACACACCCACACCCACACCCACACACACACACACACACACACACACACACTTCAGAGGCTCCTTGTACATCTTGCATGACCTGTAATCACGTACTTACCTGCACAGTCATATATGGACTGTCCAGCTCTTTCCAGCTTGACTCTCCCTGCCAGTTCACAGCTCCATCATGCTGACACAGCAAGCCCTGACACCTCTCCATCCGGGGAATCAACAAAAGACAGTCATTTTTCTAACAGCTGGCACTGTGCTTTTCTTCACGCACACTGACAGAAATATAATTCTTATGCCACCAGAGATGCTCTCCAAGACTCAGAGTTGGTGAACCTTTACCGTTGTCTGCTTTTCACTGAGGGCGTTTTAGGGCCTTTCATGTGAATTATCTCCCAGCTCATCTCCTAAAGTGATCTTATCTTAATCCCTGTTCTTCAGGTGAGGAAACCGAGACGGAAAGATGTTAAAGCTAAAGGCCACGCTACGATTCTAACGTCTAAAAAAAAAAACTTTGTGGTCAGTTTTACCCAGTACAGAGGCCTCCTTAATCAGTTGTGAGGCAGAGTGCTGTGGCTGTGTGAGCATGGCTCTAACTATCAAGCGCTGCTGTCACACTGCTCTGCCACTATGGGCACACTTCAAGTCTGTCAAGTTAGCCCAGATGATGAACAGGCTGAGGATCCCAAAGAAGCACTCACAAAACCCCAAACCAAGCCCACCACCATCACCAAAAAAAAAAAAAAAAAAAAAGCCAACCCACAGAAAAAACCACCCCTGGCTGCTGGGGAAACTGACCCCACCAGCTACCAGCTTCAAAGAGGCTGCTTAGAATCAAAACATAGGAAGTAACTTGTAAATGGCAAGGGATGAACTGCAGCTGCAATTTAGGGGGAGGGGCTGTGAAACAGAAAGTGTTATTTATAGGTCCTTTTTCAAAGCAAGGAGGGAGGGGCTGGGGTTAGAGTGTTCACCCTGTGTCCCCATTTACAAAACAGCAAGGAAGACGAATTTTTAAAATTAAAAGTCACTGAATTGCACAGTTAAAGTGGTGTGTAAATGATATGAGAGAAACTATTAAATGCTGTTTTATACTTCGCTGGCAGCCAGCCAGTACAGTGTGTGTGTGTGTGTGTGTATAAAACATACTGAAAACCTCCACCAGGTTGTGGGGGCTCAGGTTATCAACCGTTATAATAGAAAGCCTGCGTGGTGAGCTAGAAGGGAAAAAGCCCCAGACAGGGACTTGTGGGAAGAAGAAGCAAGAAGGAAGCCTTTTGTCCTTCAGGCCTGATGGCACCTTCCTTACCTGTAGCTTGTTCTGTTCATTCAGACTGGCAGCTGGGTTCAGACTACTTGGGAATCAGGGATTCACCAAGCTTTAGGGGCAAGGACAATGATTTACAAGAGAAATTATTTACAAAAGAAATAGTCCTGGAAACAGGGAGGGAACGGGGTGGGGGGGTGGGGGGGGTGGGGACTGGCTGTTTCAGGACAGAATGAAGATGGCTGTTCCTTATCCAACAGTAACACTGAACACAGGGAGAATTGTGAACGCAATTGAAGGAGCACGCTGAGAGATGGTGGCAGGGATGGGCAGGGCATAGTGGGAATGCTTCACACCACAGTGAGAGGTAGCTTCATTTGGGAGAACTGGGGTGGACTGTTTCAGGCCGTAGAATCATAAACACACAGATTCTAAGCCCCTTAATGGCTCAAACATTTATATCCATTCCAGGATCCTTGGGAGATGTGATAGCTTTAAAAGATATTTTTATTAGCATATAGCAATTATACATAATAATGGGTTTCATTATGATATTTCATACATGTATATATAAACTATGTACATCCGTTATCCAACTATATAATTCAATTATACAACTCTATTCATCCATTAACTCTCTTGTTCCCTTCTTATGTCCACTGGTTCCTTTTTCTCCAATTAGTCTCTCTTCTAAATTTCATGTCTGTGTTTATTAGGTATGGTGATTTGAGTGAGAACGGCATCCGTAGGCTTGTATGTTTGAATATTTGGCTTCCAGTTGGTGGAACTGTTTGGGAAGAATTAGGCCTTGTTGGAAGAGGTGTGTCATTGGGGCTTAAAAAGCCTTGCACTAGGCCCTCTGAGTTCTCTGTTTCCTGTTTATGGATCAAGTTGTGAGCTCCCCACTGTTCCTGCCACCACAACTTTATTCTTCTACCGTGGACTCTAATCCTCTGGCATTGTAAACCCCAATAATCTTTTTCTTCTGTAAGTTGCCTTGGCCATTGTGCTTTGTCACAGCCACAGAAGAGAAACCAATGCCCTCAGGTTGCTTACAGGGGCATGAGCCATTCCACTGAGGAAAATGTCTCTGCTCACCCCACAACTACTAAGAGCTGAGAGAGTTGGGGGGGGGATTCGTGAGTCCCTGACCATTAAGTGCCTATAATTTCTCAAGGAGAGGTGAAGCTTCATGATTCTTCCCACTATATTTGTTTTCTGATGGTCATTATTATTTAACTTCATTTTCCGGCTGCCAGTAGAATGTTGGTGATGATTCTGAGTCGTTCCTCAAGGAGATGGGAAATGTTTTCAACTCAGGATCCTGAGTGAATCTTGTGGACCACAGAGTTTGTGCAACTTTATGTCATGAGTGTTGTTTTCTCTTTTTTCAGTCCTCAGCTCTGGTGAGTCAATAAAATTTAGAGCTTGTTGTGGGCTAAGGGGAAGATTTCCTGGAAAACAGCTGGTTAAGCATCTCTCCAGTAAACATCCTCCCTGAAGAAGGTCATTCCTCATCATTTCTGCAATTCGTATTCCTGTCCATTTCTCAGAAGGTTCTAAGAAAGGCAGGAGTGAACCGAGAACTAAGCTTTACCATTCCCACTCCTGTATTCATGGCAGTACCAGAAGGCAGGTTCTTTTAGGACCTTCTGTTAATCTAGGAGGACAAAGGCAGGGGAATGCTATGTGTCACCCATCAGTATCTTAAGCAATGGTAGAGGTGGGTTTTAACACCCGGTTTGTCTGACTCAAGAACATGTGGGCTCTTAAGTTCGTGGGCACCAGGCCTCCTTGACCCCAAAGTCAAAGGTTTTCCTTTCCTTTCGGTGTCTGTAGCTGTTATCTAAGGACCCTGGGCCCAACATTCCAATACAGAAAGTGTGCAGATGCAGGGCTGGTGTTTCCTCTTGCAGAGGGATCTGCACTTTCTAGCTTGTACTGAAAGAATTTAATGGGTTGATACTGATTCACAGATTGAGAAGGGAAGAGGAAGGAAGAGAAAGCAAATAGAGAAATAGGAAGAGACCGAGGGGAAAGCAGACTAGGGCTAGAGCACTCACACATTCATGGGGGCAAGAAGGTTCAAGGATTTGCTACTGAAGAGAAATTAGCCAGGCAGACGAGACCCACATGATCTGACTCACACATGGGAACTAGGAGAGTTACTCTCAGAGACTCAGTGGTCACTAGCTGCTGGGAAGGGGGGTGGATGGGGGAATAGAGAGCCCTGGCTATTGGGTATGAAGCTATAATTAGGCAGGAGTAAGTCTAAGGGTTCTGGACTTCCGGAGGGTGACTCACAGTGATTTGTTGAATATTTCGAAACAGCGAGAAGAAAGCGTTTTGGATCTCACCAACAGAAGGCGTGGTGATGGTCTCAGGTGGCAAACATGCTAACCGCCCCAATCTGGTAATAACACGCTGTGTACATGTATTGAAATATCACATCCTACTCTGTGTCTAATTATTATACATCAATTAAGTTCAAGAGTAAGACGGGCTGAGAGCTGGGTCAGTGGTTAGGAGCACTTACTGCTCTTACAGAGGACCTCAGTTTAGTTCTCAGCCCCTATATCAGGTAGCTCCCCAGGACAATAACCCCAGTTCCAAGAGATCTGACCTCCCCTTGGCCTCCACGGGGACCTGCATCCACTTGTCACACACAAACTCACATGCACACACATATGCATAAATAAATAAACAATAAGCGAAACCTAAAAAAAAAAAAAAAAAAAAAAAGAGTGACAAAAGCTAGGCTGGGGACATAGAGTGTTCGCCCATCACGCACAAAGTTCATTCCTGAGCCCAGCATAAACTCCTATGGTAATGTCTACCATCGCTCCAGGGACAGGGACGGACCTGCCTGGGGTAATGAGAGAACAAAGATATAGACAGATGGACAGGTGGACACACATAAGAGCTGGGAGAAATCCCAGCGCCAGCACATGGGTTATTTGGAGATGAATCTCGGAGACGGTGACGAGGCGGGCAGGGTTGTTACACTCAGATAAACAAGGACACGAGCTTTATGGTCTACACAGCTAGGTCAAGGGGACAGCGTCATCTAATCTCTGTGGATCAGTCTCTACAGGGGAGCACACTTTAGGTCTTAAACATCCTGGGGACCAAGCTCTGGTGGACATTCTCTGTGTACATGGTCAGCGTTGACACTCAGACCCGAGCGAGTACTTGTCATCTCTCTGAGTCTAAGACTATGGGGTCCCTGACACGGTAGTACCCAGGAAAACAGTCCACACTCACTCTGGATGACACTCACTCAAGGCTTCCTTTGCTTCCTATATGGTGGCACATGCCTGTAACTTGTTTTGTTTGTTTGTTTTTAGACAACATTTGTTCACTTTTTTTTAAGACTTATTTATTTATTATGTATACATTATTCTGCCTGCATGTACACCTGAACACCAGAAGAGGGCACCAGATCTTATTACAGATGGTTGTGAGCCACCATGTGGTTGCTGGGAATTGAACTCAGGACTTTTGGAAGAGCAGTCAGTGCTCTTAACCTCTGAGCCATCTCTCCAGCCCCATTTGTTTGTTTTTTTAAACTGACAAAAAAAGCAAAATAAGATTAACTGAAAAGGAAAAGCTACTCTTATTTCCACTTAGTCACTCGGCAGACAGCCACAGTCCCAGCATGCCTTGAGCCCCATGATACACCTTGGCCGAAGGCTCATCATCTTTCAATGAGAGGAGAGGGTGGCCCAGTTGATGCCCCGTTGAGATGGCTCCCAACAGCTTGTGCAGGGTGGTTCTTACAAGAAGCAGGTGAGCGTTTCTGTCAACAGAGCTTGGATTCTCCCAAGGATGCAAGGGGCTGGTAGCAGTGTGTCTGTGTACCAACCAGACAGGTTGCTCCTCCTCTCCCAGCACGCTGTGGGGGAGGACCAGAGGGAGGCTAGACTTTAGAAGTTGGGCTGACTCTTGGAGCAGAGTGGGGGTGACATCTTTCCTAGCCTCCAACCTGGACCTGTGGGGCCGGGGAAAGGCAGGGTTGCCTTGGCCCTGCACTGATTAGCATGGACTTTGTATATTCTTTGACTATCTACCATTTACTTTTCACTGCTTTAGATTAGAAAAAAATATTCCATCATCTGAGACAGGACGTCAAAATGCCTGGATCTGAAAAGTGGAAAATTTTGTCAAAGAACTGTTGGTGAAAAACCCAATTGATGGAAAACTGAAAAAACCTCCAGAAAAGTAAGGTTCAAGGATAACTGGGATGGTGCACTCAATGATAGGCCTGGTGGCGTGGCCAGAATTGGTCAGGAGGACAGTAGATAGTTCCAGAGTCCCGTATGATGGATCGTCAACCTCGGCTTTGTCCCTGTTAGCTGTGTGTGCCTCAGCCCTTCTGAGACGGCCATTCAGACTGCTGAGGACTAGATGTGCTCACTCAATATATTCAAAGTCACAGGCCAGACCCTGGCCAACCAGAGCTCTGAATACATGTTAGGGAATTGTTAGGCTTCTTGGTACTGGCGGTATGGCCTTGTGTCAGTGTGAAATATGCAATGTTCATCTGTCTTATGTCCTGGCTGTTCATTTGCTAATGCCCCGTAGAAAGAGTCCTTGGAGAGGATCTGGGGGAACTCAAGGTCAGATCCAACTTTGGTGGATTTTAGCTTTGTGGTATGAACTTGTCACTATGCCTCCCTGGGTCTCCTGGTTTGTCATGGAGAACAGGGATAACAGCACAATTCGGGTGACCCGAGCATGAAGTTCTGCTGCTTGGAGGACTCTACAGGGGATCCTCCACCTACACACCGTGTCTCCTATCTGCTTCACATAATTTGGTGAGCAATTTTCTGAGCACATACAGGCATAAGGAGCAAATAAACATGGCCCCGGGGTCTTCAGAATTAAAGGGAAATTCCAAAGATTCAAACACCATCTTGGGCTCCAGCAGCCCGTTCCCTCAGCTGTAATAGTCTGTAGATGTAGTCCTCATGATTCATTAATATTTGCTCCTGGGAATGGAGCAAACAGACCAAATTGGACAAGTCCCTTCCTTCACAGGCCATCCTGCCTGGTGCTGCTGGGCGAGAGGGGCAGGAGATGGCAGAGCTGAGCCATTGGCAGCTTCAGCAGTGAGGCAGCCTTGTGCTGCCTGTGGCTTAAGGAGAGAAGCTGGTTCCCAGCAGGCAGCTCTGTTCCCAGCAGGTGCCTCCTCACTTAAGATGGGCATCTAGCTCCCAAGAAAACCCGAGGAGTGCTGACCTGCTGACCTGGAGCAACCAATCCTTGCTTTTAGGACATACATCATTTTCTTACACAGGAAGAGAACTGGCATATTTGGGTAAAAATGCATGACTAATGGCTGGACTCTGTGATTCTTGCCCTGACCCCAATCTCTTGGGCACACTGAGGTGCAGTGTGCACACCGGAAGCACACCACAGCTTTACCCCGGTGCCGAGGCTGGTTTCAACAAATGTTGCCTGAACACGAGGACTTTAAACGTTCCTCACGATATTGCAGCCTCTGGCCAGGGTTGAGAATCCTGGCTTCTTTTAGTGGTGGGCTGCAGGGTAGGTAATGGGAGGCAAGGTCTCATGTAGCCCAGCCTGGCCTCGGACTCGCTGTATGGCTGAGGATGGTCTCCAACTTCTGATCTTCCTGCCTCCACCTCCCGGGTGCTGAGATTGCAGGTGTGGGCCACCTCCCCTGGTTCATGCAGTACTGGCAATCTAAAGCAGGGCTGGTCGCCCAGCCCGGAATCATTGTATGTACAGGCAGGGCCACCAAGGAACAGAAATTGCAGAATCATGAGTTACACAGCTGCTTGTTCATTTGCTTTTCTTTTGTAGTGTTTGAGGATGGAATCTAGGCCCTCAGGCGTGCCCAGCCAAGTTCCCTACAGCTGAGCCACACCCCCAGCCCCAGAATGCCTGAGTGACTTTGGGTTAGATATGAAATACTTGTGCCTCAGGTTTTTCATTTGTAAAACTGGTACAAAGAAAGCTGACCTCGTGAGCCTTAACTGAGGTTGGACACAGTTCATTATGCTTAGTGGCTAGTGACTTCATTTATTCATCAAGCCATCTCCCTGGCCCAGTGTGTGCGGATCTGAGGCCCTGCCCCTCAATACTTTTGGGAGCATGCCTAGAAGTGATTTTCAGGACCATATTGTGCTCCCTGTTCAGACTTTGGCTGTTGGGCCTAGTGGCTATACCTTTTCCTATTTCTCTGAGCAATACACAAATGTTCCCATTTCTCCACAGTCCCACCTCCCCCAACACTTTTTTCCTATTCTCCTCCCCCACTTCTTTTCTTGCTAACAGCCATCCTAATGAGTGTGAGGTTGTGTCTCTATGTGGCTTGATTTTGATTCCTTTTGACTCCATCCATGGCAGATCACCATTGTCTATCAGTCACAGAACACAGCTCTTCGCTTTCATGCTGTTTTCACAGCTTGTCCATATGTTTGTTGAATGTAGCTCAGGAGTTGGCCAATGATGGCCTGAGGCTTCCGGTCAAATCTGGCTGCTGCTTGTTTTCCAGTGGTTCACAAAGCTAGAAATTGTTGTTACATTTTTTTTTAATGACTCTTTAAAAAAAAATCAGAAAAATATTCCCTGGAATGTAAAATTCAAATTTTGTTGTCCATGAATAGTCCCTGTTCACTTATGCACGGCCGTGGCTGTTTTTGGATAGAGAGGCAAAGGGGAATGATGGCAACAGGGACCATATGGCCTGTCAGACCTAAAGGGTTCACAGTGGGGTTTGTAGGAGATGATTCCGGAGTGCTGCACTGGACCCTGACCTCCGGGACAGCCACTTGGCTGTTCCACAGTCCACTGGCAGAAAACTCAGCAACGATCTTTGTATCTGTCTGTCCATCCTCTCCTGCTAATTCTAGACTCAGTAAAAACTTGAGCTGGAACAGAAAACTGAACGTAAAAATTCCAGCTAGAGTTTTCTAGAAGATGGAAGACTGACATCAAGCTTGGAACAGCCCAAAATATCAATTATGATTTATTTCATAGTATGATTTGTTCCTTCATTATTTATGCTGTGGAACCCGGGCTGGCCTGAAACTCCTGGTGCTCCTGTTTCAGCTTTCTGGGTTCTGGGATCACAAGTGTGTGCCACTATACCTAGCTAGAACACACTGAAATTTTAAGTTTCTGCTCATCAAAGATATTATTGAGAAAATGACTAGATGAGGCAAAAACTGGGAGAAATCTCTGCAGCATGTCTGTGTTATAACTTGAATAGACAAAGAACTAAAAATTAGAATAAGACAATTCACTTCAAGAATATACTATTTATCTATTTATTTATTTAATATTTTGAGATAAGGTCTTAGGTAGACGCTTTTTGAGGCTAGCCTCAAATTTGCCATGTTGCCCAGGCTGCCTTTGAACTTGGAATCTCTTGCCCTCATCTCCCAAGTGCTAGGATTATGAGTGTGTGCTACCATGTCTGGTGGAACATTTTTTTAATAGGCAAATATACTCGAGAATGCATTTAAAGTAACAAAGAAAGCCTGGTGTGGTGTATGTACCCTTAATCTTAGCATTTGGGAGCTTGGGACAGGAGGATTGCAAGGCCAGCCTGGACTAGGTAGTGATAGCCTTTTTAATTGATGCGTAACTGCCGAATGGTGGATCTGGATTGCAACCCAGGGCCCCGGCAGCTGCCTGTGTCCCCACAACGGATAAAGACACTATACAAACGGCTCGTCTGCTTGCATAATCTTCTGGTGACAGTTTCAACTTTAATTGCACTTTTATAAACCTGCCTTGGGCTCTTACCTAATCCCTGCCTCGCCCCACCTTCATTTCCCGTCTAAAATAGACTCCGGATGACCTTGGCCTTCTAAGAAACGGAGTTAATGCCAGGAAGATGCTCATCCGGTCACTCACCTCAGCCCTGGCATAGTGGCGCAACAGAATATGGCAGGGACGGAACCTTGAAGCACGGCGCGAGGGCTGAACTGCCTCTGGCACTCCGAGACCACCATGTTGTCCGTAACTCTCCTCACCCACGGAGGATTTTCTGGGTCAATGACTACTCATACTGTATTTTGAATTTGAAGGGTCCCTCAGGGGATCTTGGTCTCCAGCTGGGGCGCTGTTTGGGGAGGTTGTGGAGCCTTTAGGAGGTGGAGCCTGGCTGGAGGAAGTGCGTCTTGGGAGTAGGCCCACGTCCCACCTGCCCTCAAATTCCTGTTCCACCAAGGTGTGCGGTGATGGGGTTCCAGCAGCGCACTACTGGAGCAGCCAGCTGCCATGGCTCCCCAGCTCGTGACGGATTTCTTCGAAGCCAGTTGGCTGTTTAGACCCCGTTGTTAGGATCATTATGATTTTATGGCTCCCTGGCTGTGCAAGCAACTACCCGGAACCTATGTCGGAAATGCATTTTTAAAAAAGTAACCTTCCCCCCTCTGATTTGTTTAAAATAAAGGCCAAATAACACATTACCACTTTGTTGTGGAAACACCTGAACTCCAGATGTTGCTGCCAAGTGAACGTTATGGATTTTAGAGCAATGCCTGGGGGTGGGAGGGGGAGGGCGCGGCAGTTGGGAGTTCTGTATGTTCAGGATGGAGAACAGCATAGTGAAATAGTGAAAAGAAAAAAAACAAAACAGAACAGAGAAGGTACGGAGTTCTCACTTCCGAGACTCCCGTCATTCATGGAATTATTCAGCACTATCACTGAACACTTACTGAATGTTCCAGGCAACTGGTTTTCAACCAGGGCCAATTATTTATTATTATTATTATTATTATTTTTTCTCCCAGGAGACATTTGGTGGTATCTTGAGACAGTTTGCTTGTCGCTACTGTCATCTGGGGGTAAAATAACCACACAAGGCAGTTTCATGACATAAATACCCTCCCTCAAATGCTCATTAGTGCTATAGTTAGGAGACCCTGGCCCGGGTTCTGGACACATACAAACAAAACCACAGATATTAACTTCTGGATACACCTCTGTATAATATACGTTATCTATAGGGAAAAACGCATCCTCACAAGTGTGGAATTTCTCAGCATGTATTTCTTCCTTGCCAAGGCTGTTTCACATTCTTCAAACCTATCAAACATATTTTTATGCCTATAGGCTTTTAAGTATATTGAATCTATGTGTATAATCCTCACCACGACTATTTTAATCATTCTCTAGGTGAGACCTGATTATTATTTAAAATAATACAGTGTTGGACACTGCTACATTCTCATGGTGGATGACATTCTATTACTTCATTGGATTCTAAGAGCTGGGAGTTTATTCAGGAAGCTATCAAATCAGAATATGCAAGCTTAGTCTGTGTTATGCCTTGTAGGAGTTTCCCATTTTTCTTTGTTCAGAAGTTAATTTTTATTTTGTTTTAAAAATTGTGTATATGTGTCTGTGTCTATGTGAAGGTGTCTGTGAAAGCCAAAAGTATCATGTGCCCCAGAGCTAGAGTTATGGGTGGTGTAAGACATTGCCTGATGGGAATCAAACTCTGGTCCTCCGCAAGGGCTGTGCTCCTAATTGCGATCCATCTTTCCATTCTCCTTGTTTTCTGTGAAAGGGGAGAATAATGTGTGGGCTGGAGTTGATTGTTCACTGGATCTGTCCTAGTTAGGGTTCTCTGCTGCCGTCATGAAACTGAATCCAAAAACCACTTGGGGAGGAAATAATTTTATTAGGCTTACATACCCCCCCCCCCCCCCCCATCACAGGCCATCCCTGAAGGAATGAGCTCAAGCAGGAACAGAGGCGGGAGGCATGAAGAAGAAACAGTGCTTACTGGCTTGCCCCCCATGGCTTACACAGTTTGCTTTCCTATACATCTCAGGAGCAACTGCCCAAGGGTAGCGTGGCTCACGGGAGGCTGGGCCCTCCCATATCAACCATGGGTCAAGAAAATATCCCACAGTCATGCTGCCCACAGGTTACTCCAATGGAGGCAATTCCTTAGCCCGGGCTTCCTCTTCCAAGGTGATTCTAGTTCTTGACAAGTTGACAGAAATCAAGCAGCACGGGCGCCTGGATACACGGCCTGTACTTCCTCTCCAGCAGTGCCAGGGCCTGGGTCCTGTAAACATCCCAGTGTGCAGTGGGGCTGGAAACAGTTCAAAGAACTAGCAACAAGACACCGTTGGGAACGAAGAGCTTACAGGAGAGAATCGGAGCCTGAAAGCTGGTGGGCAGAAAGCCCTCCGAGGAGGGGATCTCCACCTCCAAGCCTCAAAAGGCAGCAACTGAAGGGAAGAGAGGAACTCGCTGGCGGAGGGGGTGGTGCCCAGAAGGTGCCAGCTGCTCATAAACTGTGGGGATTCCAGAAGGAAGTCTCAAGAGGGAACTTCCTTACCGTGGCTCCCACAGAATAACCCACCAAAAGAACGATAGGATTTCTTGAACCATTGAGCTTGAAGACACGAGTTTGGTCTTTGGAAACCACGGGGCAGAAGGAGAGAACCAACTCCTGCAGGTTGTCTTCTAATCCCACATGTGTGCCCCACCCCCATTCATAAGATGAATAAGTAGAAAATATAATTCTAAACACTTTTAGGGGACGATAAGGTGTTCTAGCAGCTGAAGGCGTTTGCTGACAAACCTGATCTTTGGAACTCACATGGCAAAAGTCAAGTTCTCTTCTGACCTCCACATGTGCTCTGTGGCACAAGAGTGTGTGTGCGCGTGCACACAAACAAATGAATGTAATTGTAAACACTAAAAAACCAAAACGGGGCTGGAGAGCTGGCTCAGTGGTTAAGAGCACTGGCTGTTTTTCCAGAGGACCCAAGTTCAATTCCCAGCACGGCAGTGTGCAACCACTGTAACTCTAATTCCAGGGCATCTGGTACCCTCTTCTTCTGTCTTCAGGCACAAGGCACACACATGATGCAAAGACATCCATGTAAGCAAGACATCCACCTATGTGTTTTTAATCCTAATTTATTATTATTGGTTTTGTTTGTGTGATGAGATTGTGTATGTCTGTGTGTCTTTGTGTATGTGAATGTATGTGTGTATATATGTACTTGTATGTATGTTTATGTAGACATATATGTACCATGGTACTTCTGTGGAGGTCAGAAAACAGCTTTGTGGAGTTGGTTTTCTCCATTCCCCTTTACGTGGATTCTTAGGATTGTTCAAATGTCTTTACCCACTGAGTTATCTCTGTGGCCAGAGTTCTGTTTAAAGGGTGTGTAGATGAAATAGCACCAGGCACATGGGCCAACCAGCCAACATCAGTACAGTGCACGTAAGAACTTCATAGGGCAATCATATTGTCCCCTCTTCAGAGGGGAATTCAGTGACCCACAGTAGAGAAACCTTCTTTTGGAGAAAGAAAATGCATAATTTTCTCTAGGGTTATAGGAGAATATAACATTCCTTGCTATGGGCTGCCTCCGACTGAAGCCACCGAGGACATAGAGTGAGTTCGTTTTTCTACACAGGGACATAGTACGGGGTTTGCCTTTCCAGATCTTACCAGTGATTCAGCCCTAGCCTTGTAAACCAAAAACAATCGTACCTGTTGTTGAAAATGGGTGTGGCTACGTTTCAGTAAAACTCAATTAACAAAGCCTGATGGCAACGAGGGGTCACAGTTCACTGAGTTTCAGACTCTAGAAGTAGGGCAGAGGTGGAAGAGTGAGGATTCCCAGGTGAGTGGGTTCCGACCCTGCATTAATTGCTTTCTGTGCTGTAGAAAAACCCCATGACCAAGAACAACTTAAAAAAGAGTTTGTCAGGCGGTAGTGGTGCACGCCTTTAATCCCAGCGCTTGGGCAGCAGAGGCTAGCCTGGTCTATAGAGCAAGTGCAAGACAGCGGTGGCTACACAGAGAAACCCTGTCTTGAAAAACCAAAAGAAAAAAAAAGTTTATTTGGGCTTATGGTTCCAGATGGCAAGTTCATACTGTTGGGGATGGCAGGAGAATGGCTGTAGTTCAGGAGGCTGGCTGACCACTTTTCCATCCACACCCAGGAAACTGAAAGAAAGAGAACAGGAAGTGGGATGAGCCTATAAAACCTGCAAAGCGCGGTCCCGGTGTTCCTGATATACTTATTGCAAGGTTTTACCTCCTAACGGGTCCTAGTGCACCCGGATGTACTACTTCCAAGCTTCCGCCACCTAAAAGTTCCATAACGTCTGCAAACAGCGACACCTAGTGGTGAATCAAGTGTTCAGGCACATAACCATGCAGAGGGTAGGCGGGCGGTGGGAGGGGAGCCTATGTCATTCTAACATAGACCTTATCTTTACAGTCAGTAGCTGTGCAACCCTGTACCAATGAATTACTTTTGGGGGTCACTGGTTTTGTTGAAGGCAAAAAGGATGGGGGTTGATTGAAATGCTCACTGGATGAGTTTATCCTCAACATCATCGAATGGCTGAACAACTCCTAACGTGGGCCTGGATACATGGAGGTCTTGTGATAGGAGAAGGACAGAAAGAATGTCCATCCATCCAGCGAGAGCCCTTACTTTGTATGTCTGGGTGACAGAACTCTTTGGCTGATGAGTACAAACTTATAAACCAGGAGCTCTGAGCTACAGGCCAGTGGCAGTGCCTACAAGTGCAAGGCACTGATTTCCACCCTCAGCAACTAAGCGTGTTTTGCTAAAATGGGTCTCCATAGAGCGTGTAGTGGTGGAGCTGGCTATGGAAGCTGGACGCTCTGGTTCAGTAAGGAAAGGCCCAACGGTGTGGGGGCGGGGCGAAGGAAGTCGCCAAGTGGCGGTCTCTCTGGTGTACACATTGTGCCATAGTCTCACACTCGCCCATCTGGCAACAGGCTCTCACACCTTGGAACAGTCAGCGACTCTCTGTGTGGGCTGTTCTGTCAAGGGTGAGGGGACAGTTTCCCCAGGGTGAGTCGGTTCCTCTTCTACTCAGAAAGAGAGCAGCTGGGGGAGATCCCAGCGGGGAGAGCCGGGGACTCTGCTACAGTGCCTGCTTCCTGCTTGCTGCACAGTTTCCCATGCATCCAGAGCTCATGCCCTCGGCCATTCACAAAACACAATGCTCTGTGGCCAGAGGGGACGGCAGAGGCTGCAGGTTGAGGATGCCTCCCACACTTGTCACCTCCGACACCAAGCTGTCTAGTTTAGCATCTGACTCGGGTGTCCCAAGTCAAAGATGCTAACGTTTCTTACTTTTCAAGGCTGCTCTCTCAGTGGCCCCGGGGGTGTTTCCTTCGCTGGGAGGTGTGAGTGGTGTCACCCATGCTAGCCTCTCTGGGTTCCCAGGCTATGCTCTGGCACAGTCAACAACAGCGTGGGACTGAATCTGCCGTTTGCTGAGCGGGGGACAATGCAGTCTCTCCTTTCACATGTTTTTGCAGTAGAGTTAATGCTTAGGAAACTTTTGGGCTGGTGCCTAGCACCTGCTGAAGATTGCTTTTCAGTACATGGCAGTCACGTTTTATTTTGTTACTGTTTGTGTGTGTGGCATATGACTGCGTGCAGATGCCCTTGCTGGGGCAGGTGTGTGCGTAAGCCAGGGATGGCCATCAGGCTGTCTCCCTTACTCCATTCTCCACCTTGTCTTGTGAGGCTGGGTCTTTGATAAATTTAGAGCTTACTGACGATGTTGGTGCTGGGATTCAAACTCAGACCCTCATTTTTGTGCAGAGAGCAATCTCCCCAACCCTGTGTTTTATTTACTTCTTCTGTCATGGTTGGCGTCCTGTTCCTCAACTCTCATTTGTGTGTTCCTTTGGATTTCTGCCATATCTGTTGCCACCTGTACTGTGACTTATTTAATGTGTATTAATTGACTGTTAAATAATTTACACACAGTACAATAAGCTTGCAAATAAGAGCGTCGAGATAATGGTTTGAATAGGCTTAGCACTCTGTCGTCTGTAGTGAGTGATACCGTCCGTCATCCACACTGGCACCATCAGGATTATAGTCCAGCTTGCATTCCTCCATTCCTTTCTCTCTGCTAAAGTGGGGTCGTGGGTTCAGTCCTGTCTGAGCTTATGGCGAAGCTCTCCAGTGACTTGCTTGGCTAGGGGTTTTATTCATAAAGTCAGGGGATTTTTTTTTTCCTCTTCTGTTAAATAGCTTGGACTCTGACAGATTACAAGGAAGTGGTTTCTTAGAGCTGAGTGTTCAAAGTTGCTGGAAGGGAGGGAGCTGTGGAAAATCCCCTTCCCTGCCTAAAATAACTGAACTGGAGCCCAACACTGTGAGCTTTGTCCAGGCTTGAAACAATATCCCTCCCAAGTATGTTTTGTGCGGAAATACTTACCAATATATGATGGTGGCTCTTACTGAGAAGCTAAAAACATGTTAGTCATTCCGTGTGCCATAGCTAAAAGGGCCATTGTTCCGAACAATGGGTCCCACAGGGGTGAAATGCAAGTCTGTGGACATAACAGTGTTGCCCCCACCTGGCTGTTCCTTGTTCCCTTCTCGACGATTGCTCGCTATCACAATAATCTAATTCCGGAAGTAATAGATTCTCTGTGTATTTGATTATTTCTGCTCCATGCCCGCTTGTGACAGTCATCTCCCAGACACTCCCAAGCAGGCTCAGAGGAAATGAGGGGATGAAAGGCTGGAGCCTTCTGGTAGGGCAGAGTTCAGAGAACTTGCCCCAGATGCATGGCTGTGAGGCGGCCCGGGACCCTGTGCCTCGAGTGGGGCAGACATTTCCTTACTGGAACAACTGCATTGTGTAGGCTTCAGCACAACTGGGAGTCAATTTGGATAAAAGTGTCATTAAAGTGATATTCGGACTTTTATAAAGAACAGACAGACTGGGTGAGATCCCTCGAGGTGCTTCAATCTCAGTTTTTAAAAACAGTTTTATTTTATTTTTCCACCCAAAAGAACATTCAAGGCTCAGATGAAATGAGGAAACAGGAATAAAAGCAGGAAGCTGTGAGTTAACTTTTTTTTTTTTTTTGTAACATAGTGTGATAGTTTAGCTCTCCAGTGCTCCCTAAAGGCCAATATATTAAAAGGCTGAGCTGGCATGAACATGGGTGGGGTATTCACTTGTTCAGTGGTAACTCAGCGAAGGCTAAAGGATGGAGTGACATGCCTTCCCCTCCCCCAGACACCATTAACTTTCCGCAGAGCTCCTCGGGGAGGGGTGGGGCCTGGAGCCTCCCTCTCTTTCACCGTGGAATGTTGGCAGGCCTGGTCTTGTGCCGGTCTCATACAGGTAACCGAGGCTACTGTGAATTCCAGAGTGCAACAGCTGTGTCACGTCAAGAAGAGAGCATTTCACAGCACCCCTTCCCACCTCTGGCTCTTTTGTTCCTTCTGAACTCTCTCCCTCAGTGTCTCCTCACCTTGGAGTGGGTGATATAGCTGGATAGATAGCTGGATAGCGCTGAGCAGAACAGACGGTTATTCTCAGAACTTTGAACCATTATGAATCTCTGCGCTCACTTTCCCTCATGCAGAAGAAGGCTTCTTTGACCAAGGCTGAGAGCAGTGCTATTCTATGGATCCAAACACGGTTATTTAGAAGGCAGTTTGACCCATTTGGTTCCTCCAAGGATCCAGTAGTTGATCACGCTCTCTTGTTATTTGCCTGTGGTGAGGGGAGGGTGTGACAGAGCAAAGTTGCTCATGGCCAGGAAAAAAAAAAGGAGAAGGAGGTCATAATTCCCTTTGAAGGAAGGCAAGCTCCTTAGCTTCTGCTAGACTCTACCCTTAAAGATTCCACACCCCCTGACCCCACTCCCATCCCTATTGCACTGCCCAAAGACTAAGCCTTTAACATGGGGGTCTTCGGGAAGCACTGAAGAGCTACGCTGTGACACCATGGTCAGGAAGGGTTTCTCCAGTACCCAGCTACACTAAGGAAGTTTCCTTCTAAAGGAAGGGAGAGCCAAGTGTAAAGGTTCCTGGGGTTTCCTTTCTTTCCTGAGGTCTCTAGCTCTTCATACTCTTGACCCATGGGGTCACTTCACAAGAGGAGGTCCAGCTCCCATTTGCCATGCCACCTCAGGGAAGGAGCAGGGCAGTGATTCACTCCATGCAGCAGATGAGGCCAAGCGGGTCTGCCACTCCGAGGAACAGCCGGATGGGCCTTAGCGCTTAGTCAAGCCTCTTCCATGCCCCCATGCCCCC
>NW_026596234.1:7828368-7877079 GCF_907164565.1 Psammomys obesus | reverse complement strand
GGGGGGGCTCTAGGTGTCCTGCTGGTTCCTGGTACATCACTGACCCAGACCAGCTCAGCTAGAGTTGCCTGTACCCTATGGAGAGAAGAGACTTTGCAGAGGTGGAGGAAAAGCCTTATTAAATGATGCACTCAGGAGCCTAGAAAGTGACTTTGGCTTCTGCCCCCAGAGAGCCAATCCAGGTACGTAGCTTTTCTCTCTGTTGACATTGCAAATGGCGGATGAACTATGCTGGAGTCCAAGTGTTGGGATGGGCAGAGCGAGTGGGCTGTGTCTCCCTTTCAGTGACTGTTGTGACAGTTCTGTGGATGGGGCTGATCCTAGAGATATATAGAAACTCAGAACAATTGATGATCACCTGTCATGGTTTCCTAGACCCACACAGACAGGACAAGTCAGGGCGAGGCATGAATTTGTTTATGTTCATCAGTCTAGGAAGATTGGTGCAGTGCATTTGCATATGTAAAGCACTTAACACAGTGATGGGTCAGTAATGGGCAGGACCCCATCTTGGCCAAGACAACACAGATGTATATAACCCTTGCCCTCTCCTTAACCATAAACATCACATCAGGGCCCCAAAGATGGAGTTGGAGGTCACTGGATCTCTTCGTTCCTCTTCCAAAAGTGGCACATTAAATGCCCATCCCCTTCTCACTGTTGGTAGATTGAGGATGAGCAGCCAAGCCTAGCTTTTAGTAGTTACGAGGACCCTGCCTCTGACCCTAACAACTCCACTAACAAAGGGACATTGTAAAACACTGCTTCAGTTTCGTTGGCTCCAAAGTTGGAGTGGGGTAGGCAGGGTGTGATGCGAGTCTCAGTTAAAATCTTAATGGTTCATTCTCTGTAGTCAAGGAACACACTGACTTTTGTAAAAGACTTCTAGGTCATATCAACCTCAGCCTGTTTCGTGAGTTTAGACTGCATCAATGAACTCACCCAGTTGGTCAGCCTGAGCGTGCGCTCCTTTCTCTGATAAACAAATAAACAGGGCTGAAACCAGATTCCAAAGGCTTCCCCAAAGGGAGTAGCCATGCGGGCTGCTTTTCATTCTTTTGGTGTATTTAAATACATCAGATGCAGCCATGAGCTCAAAAATACACAGAAGCACTAGTGATGGAGACGAAAACTGTGATAACAGCCTACAGCACACAGCTGCCAGTCAGGCTATTAAGCACTTCCCTTCCTTCTGCCCATTTGTCACTCTCTGTGGAGGGACAGACGTGTCTCTGTTCTTTGAAACCATGACATTGCTCGTGATGAGCCTTGTCTAGATCTTGTGTTTCATCTCTATTTGCCCCTGGCATGGTTTTCCAGCTCGGTACTCGGGGGGCAGATGAGAGCCTTAGGGAACCCTCTGCCCCTCTTCTCTGTCCTTAGGAACGGTATATGGCTGAGAGACTGGGGGGATGGGGGGTGGGACCAGACCGCAGTTCAGGGCCTTCCACAGCCCAATGAGCAGTTGTGTCAGGTAACAGCTGAGGAAGGGCAGGGACAGCTTGATTACCCAGAATGTTCTGTGAGGGCACTGCAGGGGCAAGAAGGAAAACTGGCTGGAGTGGCTGAGAGTGGGCGGGGCCCTTCCGTGTTAGGGAAAAGCATGCAGTATTTTGAAGGCGATGCTCAAGCTGTCCAGGCTGAAAGTGGAATAAACAGGACTGAGACCAGTTTCCAGAGGTTTCCTGGAAGGGAGCAGCCTAGTGATTTAATGCCCCATTAAATTTTTCTGGCACAAATATGTCCCAAAGAGCACATGGAACACACTTAAATTTATACTAAATTTACTTTTTTTTTTTTAATTAATAATTTTATAACACACAGGGTGTTTTTCAGGTTTTTTTTTTTTTTTTTTTTTTCATTGTCTGGTGGGAGAGAATCGTTCACACCACAAAAAACAGGACCAGCCCAGTCTCCTTCAGTATAGCTCCTGGCTCTTAACTGGTTAATCTAAAAAGTAGCCCAGCCTGTTGACAACAGTAAACACTCTGGTTAAAAGACTGGCAGGATGCCATTGAAGATTTGTACATTGTAAGAATGAGGAGCTACAAGGCAGACCAAATTCCAACATGGAGAGGGGAGGTGGACCGGAAGTCCTACCCCCAGCCAACGTACTGTTGGTAACTGACAGCTGCTAGGAGACTGAGAGTCAGTTTTCTGGTAAGCTGGCCACACTCCAGCAGAAAGCCACACACAATGGGCAACAGGAATTGGACTTGAAGGGTGAAGAAGTTTTTAAAAAAAGGGCATACAGCTGGTTGGGTAGGGAAGGGGTGGATCTAGGAGGAGCTGGGGGAGAGTATGAATCTGATCAAAGGCACTGCACAGAATTCTCAGAGATCTAATAAAAACATTAAAAACCGTATAAAGAGCCACAGAGCATGCAACTTATCCACGTCCGCCCTGTCCACAAGGGCTCTCTTGTTTAAAAGAATGTGTACAACTCTTAAAACAAAGTTTCTTGAAGATAGATAATGGCCTCTTTCGATCATGTGACAGCTAGTCTGAGCTCACAGATGTCACATGAACTCTCCGATCTCTCCCACAAAGCCTGGATGTCTCATCTCATCTCTAGTGTTTCTGGGAGTGCCCAGCCTTTGGTTGGGACTACCTTACCCAGTGGGCACAGGAAGGTGGACTAGTCTATTGGTAAGACGGACAGCCCAGATGGCTTGGCACGTGCCTTGGAGGTGTGTCAGACTACTGCGGGGGCAGATCCCACCTGTCACACTCTCCACACTCAACTGTGTGTCACTGACAGAGCATGGAGGGGTCCTGGGCCTCGTACTCCTGTCCAGCGTGGGACTCTCACCATGAGCCATCTGTACTGCAGCATTCCCCTGCTTCTGTCAGCACCAGCCTCAGGCCAAGCTCTTCTTTCCTCCCTCCCTCCCTTCCTTCTTCCCTCTCTCCTTTTTTCCTTCTCTCTATCTCCCTTTCTCTCACCCAACCCCCAACAATAACCTCTCACTGAGGCCTCAACACTCATTTCCAGCTGCCATTCCTTTGCCATTCACAGGATTCCCCCACCCCCCATCTCCCGTGTGTTCCTTCTGTTTGGTGTGTGCTTCTTGCAGAATCCAAATTTGCCACCACACCAGGACACGCTTTTTATATAACCGTTCGCTTTTCACTGGATTCCTTTCTAAACTCATGGCACTTAGCCTCACCCTGAGCAATAATCTGCTTTCAAAAAAGGTGAGTGTGTGTGTATGTGCGTGTGTGTGTGTGTGTGTGTGTGTGTGCATGTGTGTGTGTGTGCCCACAGAAGCCAGAGGCGTCAGGTCCTCTGGAGTCAAGAGTTACAGGCAGTTGTGAGCCCTCCACTATGGGTACTGGAAAGGAACCTGGGTCCTCCGCAAGAGCTGTACTGGCTCTGAACTATCTCTACAGGCTGCAAAATTCTATGTTGATCTCAAGTTTAATATGTTAATATTCTTTGAATATATGTGTAATTTTTTTTTTCTTAAGACCAGGTCTCTCTATTTAGTCCTGCTATCCTGGAATTCGCCGTGTAGACCAGGCTAGCCTCAAAATCACAGAGATCCTTTTGCCTGAGTGGCGGGATTAAAAGCATGTACCACCAAGTCTGGCTGAATATATGTATAAATATCATATGTACTTGTATATATGGTCTCTAGCTATATAGATGATATGTGTAATACACATAAGTCTCATATATGCATGAATATGAAGTTATTCTTTAAATGTGAAATTCAAATATGGGTCACTGAGGTCATCTCCTGTGCCACAAATATGTGCATGTAAATCATTTGGAAATTGTTTCCTCCATTATACTGTTGAAAGTACAATGTAGAAAGAGGATTGGAACAGTATCAGTTGACAAGTTCCAATGTGTTTATGGTTGGAGTCAGTGTCCTGGAAAGAATCTAGAAGAAAAACTTTCTGCACACCAAGAAATAAACCAGTTTGGGACTGGTAGGAGATGAGGGAAGGGGCCACAATCAGGATGTGTGATGTGAAGTGAATAAATCATTAAAAATTTTTAAATAAAAAAGAAATAAACCAGAAAGTAGCCCGAAGGTGCAGTGGGGTTTGCTCTGCACTGATGCAAAACCTCAGCCCCGCCACCGTTTCTGTGCGTGGCGCTCCTCCGCCAGCTTTGTCGTAGGCCACAGACCAATACCGCCTGCTGGTGAGATGGTGGACACCCTCATGTTCTAAAATGGGATCAAGAACGGGCTCAGAAGGTTGTATCTGGATGGGGAGGGGTGAAGACGGAGAGTGTGTCCTCTCCTTAGGGAGGGTGTGTGCCGAGGAAGCCTTGGTTACCAAGCGTCACAGGGGGGTGATCGCCACGCACACCACTGCCTTCTGTCACTAACCCAAGTCATTCATAGAACGAAACTGTCACCTGCTCATCTCCACTTACCCCCAGAAAGCACCTATGTACAGCACGAAGGGTGGCTCATTCCGCCCAGAAGTACATTAAGAGTTATCACCTCAACGGCAGGTTGAATCACGGAGGAAGAGAATAACCTCTGAGAATCATCACCATCCGTTGGCTCGCCGGAAATCATCCCCGAGTCACCGCAGGCCCAAGGGCCCAGCAAGCACCTCGTCAACAGACTCACCTTCTTCCAGAACAGTTTTCCCAGAGGGGAGGATGTGGGCCCCGACTTCTCCTTGCCGCCTTCCTTTGTTGTGTCACTGGCCTTGGTAGGTGGCACAGGACCGGATGGGCTGCAGCTTTTTGAACTCTTGCTCGCCCCTTGGGTCTCCTGGGGCGCGAAGCTGACTTTGTCTGACTTGACATTGGCTGAAGTAGCGGGTGAATTTTCAGTATCCTATAAAGTTTTGTTTTATAAAAGTGAAAAATTAAAAATAATTTCATGGTTTCAAAAGTAAAAGATTCTGTTAAAGTAAGCATGGGCTAGGGTCATGCATGATGTTATTTAAAATTTTTTTTCTTTATGAGAATTTTTACTGTAAATGTAGCTTTATGTTAAAATCTCCCCCCCCCCCCAATATCTTCCTTTTGGGAAGGAAAAAAGAGGAGACGTGTTAGTAACGATGCTTCTGTAAGTCACTTAGGCGGGGAGGTTTCGTGGGGAGGTGGTGGTGTTAGAAAGTGGAGTTCTGGGCGGCCTCTCAGCTCAGTGGGTAAAGGAACTTGCCTCCAAGCCTGATGACTGAGTTCAGTCCCTAGAACCCTCATAGTGGAAAGAGAGAACTAGCTTCTGCAAGTGTCCTCTGATCTGCACAGGGGTACTATGGCTTACATGTGTCTGCACACACCCACACACACCAATCAACCAGCCGGTCAACGTAAAAAGAAAGAAAATAAGGAAGGAAGGGAGGAGGGGAGAGAGAGACAGAAAGAGAGAGAATATTCTTACCAAGGCCCTTTGTCTTTAGGTAGTTTTGACCAGACTTTCCTTCTGGACATATTCTGAGTATGCGCACAGTCATGCAGGCCGGCTCGTGTCTTTTTTAATAAACACAATTACTTTACCAAGCCAAATTGGAAATTAAGGAAGGGTGGAGAAAATATGACAGCCCAAGGAGTTCTGAAATTTTTCTCCCACATCCCACTCTGGAGATCCAGGCCATGGAGAAGGCAGAGAGGGGGCTGAAAGCTGGTGAAGATCCACAGGCTCACTCCTACACTCTTACACACCACTCCCACACCCCGGCACAATCTCTTCAAAGGGAAACCGTTTGCTCCTGCTTCCTCGGAATCCCCACCCCACCCCTTTTCACCTTCCTCCCTACAGCTGTGTTCAAGCCCAGTTCCAAGGTATCTGATGTGTTTCTTCCCTTCCTCCTGCCTCTTTCTTTTCTCTTTCTTTTCCCTTCTATTTTTTTTTTTCTTCTCTCTCCCTACCCTCAAAGGGCCTCTTGTAGCTCAGGCTGGCCTTGGCTCCCTATGTAGTCAAGGATGACCTTAAACCTTTGATCCTTTTGATCCTTCTGCGTCTACAACCACCATCAAAAGTGCTGGGAATACAGCTTTGTACCAATATATATTTTTTTCCCTCCAGTGAATTACTATTAATTCCTAGTCTTTGCTTCCCTTACATCACTGGATAAAGACACATAAAGCCCAAATATACCCAGACATGACTGAATATTGACATTCAAGTTTTAGCATCAGGTTCTTCTGTACTGACTTCATTATTGCAAGCATCTTCACATTTTATGACTTTTGCTGTCCAGACTTAGAGACTGGGCCCCTTTAAATTCCCAGACAATTTCTGACTAAAAGAAGACTATCTGACAGTAGAAATGGGATTTAGGCAAGTTCAGGAAATTTCAAAATATTTTTGGGTTCTGTGTTCTCTTTGGTTGTTTTTGTTTGTTTGTTTGTTTGTTTGATAGAAGGTCTTTCTATGTGGCTATGATCGGGCTAGAAGCAGGCATCCTTCTGCCTCAGCCTCCAGAGTGCTGGGATTACAGGTACGCACCGTGACACTGTAAATGAAGTCTTAAGAACCATCTTCCCAATGCTTGCATTTTCAGACAAGGAAACTGGGGCTTGTTATTTGCCTCACTCATTAAGAGGGTGGAGAATGAGCAAGTGGGAGAAAGAGAGAGAGAGAGACCAGATCCTACCTTGATTCATCCTGCCAGATCCATCCACTCCTTGATTCCTGGGACAGAGCCCCAGTGAAGCTTCTCTGCATTCCCTCCCTGCCAGCCCTTCTCATCACTTTTCCCCCAAAATGGTATTCTGCCACTACCAGATACTTTAACACCCTTTCTCCGGATTCAGTAGGAGACAGTAAAGATTGCAGCCTGGCTCAGGGGCAAGCCGTTCTAGAGGGTTATCAGATTGCAATTGAAAATGACAATACAGGAAAGATAGCTCATTGGTCAGGAGAGCATCCTGCTCTTGAAATGGATCTGAGTTTGGTTCCCAGTATCCACTTGAGACAGCGCAAAACCACCTGTCACTCCAGCTTCAGGGGACGTGATGCCCTCTCCTGGACTCCTCAGGCACCTGCACCCACACATGTACATACCCACACAGACACACCCACACATATCCACACACACTAATGTAATTTTTAAAAAAGGAATACCCCATTAAATTTGAATTTCAAATCAGCAAATAATAACTCTTCTAGCATGGGTATTTTCCAAATATTGCATGGAATATACTTAAATTGATGCTAACGGTACTTCTTTTATATTAATCATTTTAAGTTACTGTATAAAGAATGGCTTTCATGGCAACATAAAGTTATTTCTTGTATATCTGAAGTCTGACTTTCACTCTGCATGCTATATTTTACTTGGTGACCCTAACTTTGGGACTCTCTAATGGCTCTGGGGACTACCTTCTTAAAAAGTCACCCCCTTGTCTTTATCTTGGGATACAAGGGGGCTCAATAAGGTACAGACATCAGATCAAGATCCCCAAACAATGGATATGTGGGAAGCTGAGGAGTCCCGAGGACTGGCTTCTAAAAACAAAACAAACAAACAAACAAACAAACCCTGCAGCTGCCTCACTGAGAGGGGGACGCTGGCCAAACCTTTAAAAATAATGCCTGACCTCAGGTACGGATGTGTCGTTACTGAACACTGGAAGACACAGGACAAAGTTTGACCCCAAGAGACAAAGATTCAGGGTTAGGAGGGGAAAGTGATGGTCTTGCTTCCTCCAACAGTAACCTGGGTGGGGCTGG
The DNA here is from genome assembly GCF_907164565.1 of Psammomys obesus. NCBI lineage: Eukaryota > Metazoa > Chordata > Mammalia > Rodentia > Muridae > Psammomys > Psammomys obesus. The sequence goes on along the minus strand of NW_026596234.1, from coordinate 7,869,424 downwards.
AGCTCAGAGGTAGAGCACTTGCCTTGCATGGAGGATCAGCCCCTAGGTTCATCCCCAGAGCTTATTGCATTGCTTAATTCTAGTCTTCCTTGTTTAAAAATAGTACATTTCTTAGTAAGGGTTTCTATTGCTGCAATGAAACACCATAAGCAAAGAGCAAGCTGGGAAGGAAAGAGTTTATTTGGCTTACACTACCGTATTGCTGTTCATCATGGAAGGAAGTCAGGACAGGAACTCACACAGGGCAGGAACCTGGAGGCAGGAGCTGATGCAGAGGCCTTGGAGGGGCGCTGGTCACTGGCTTGCTTCATATGGCTTGCTCAGCCTGCTTTCTTACAGAACCCAGGACCACCAGCCCAGGGATGGCCCCTCCCACAAGGGGCAGGGCTATCTCACATCAATCACTACGAAAATGCATTACAACTGGATCTGATGGAGGCTTTTTTTTTTTTCCAGTTAAGGTTCTTCTTTTTCAGATAACTCTAGTTTGTGTCAAGACTAGCCAGCACAATACATTATTTTTATTTATGTGTGTGAATGCATGTGTGCAGTGTGAGTTAGTTTACACAGAAGCCAGAGGAAGGTATCAAATCCTCTGGAGCTGGAGTTACAGGCGGTTATAAATTGCCTGATGTGGGTGCTGGTAAAAAAAATCTGATCCTTTAAAATAGCAGCAAGTATTCTGAACTGCTGGACCATCTCTCTAGCTCCCTCATTTAAATTTTTTAACTAAGACACTCTACTTTTTTTTTTTTTTAATATGTGCTTTTAAGAAAGGATCTAACAAGCTGGGTGTTGGTGGCTCACACCTTTAATCCCAGCACTTGGGAGGCAGAGGCAGGAGATTCTCTGTGAGTTGGAGGCCAGCCTGGTCTACAAGGTGAATTCCAGGTCAGCCAAGGCCACACAGAGAAACACTGTCTCAAAACAACAACAGCAACAAAGAGGTGGGGAGGGAGGTGTCTTACTGTAGCCATGCCTACTCGATACGCAGCTCAGGCTGGCTTCAGATTTGTAATGTAGCCAAGGGAGATCAAATATTATAATGCACTAGCAAACTTCGTTCAACTTTGAACTGTTTAAATATCCCCTTTCTGACCTAGAGGACAGCCTAGAGGTGAACCTGAGGGGATGAATGTCTCCTACAGCTGAGACGGAGCACTGGATAAGATCTGGTTCATCATTTCAACAACCCTGTTTTGTTTTGATTATTCTTAGGACAACAGAATAATCAAGAGAAGAAAGAAACAGTTCTCGACACAGAGGTAAAACTCAATGTAGCAAACTGCTTTATAAATGAGAACTGGGAACATTTGGGCTTGCCCCTCTATTTTAAATTACATCTGCAGGGAGAACACATCGAATGTCAACCAAGGCACAACCCTGAAGCTTGTGTGTCTGTGTGGTGGAATTTTGGTTTCTTAAAAAACAAAAACAAAAACAAACAAACAAACAAACAAAAACACACAGAAATATTATAAGGACATGTTTTCATTTTAATCCCAGCGGTGGGGATAAGGGGCCGCTTCCGATTGTCCAAAGCAGCTGATTATGATTTGCCTGGTGCTCTAGAATAGCTGTGGTTTTGCCAGCTTCAGATAGTTTCTGTGATTGTGTGATGTTTGGAATTCTGGGAATATAAATGCTAGGGCCCTGCGAGGTAGGGTCGGTGCTGGTGTTGGGGCATTGGTTATAGTTTGTTAGTAGTCATGCTTTAAAGAGAAGCAAGAAGAAAGAATCTGGATCGAAGAATCTCTCTCTCTCTCTCTTCCCCTCACTCCTTTCTCCCCTCTCCCTCTCCAATATTCTTTTCTCTCTCTAGTGATAGGGGTTGAGACTGTGGGGCAGAGGAATAAAGGGTAGAAGGGAGAAAGAAGAACTCACAAAGTAGAAACATCCACTACATGTCTGGGTTATAGAATACCGGAAGAGGGCACTTCTTTTAGTTTAAGAGTCCAGATCCCATCCCTCTCTCAAATGTGCCTCATCGGCAGGGTAAGAGCCACCAATGTTGGGAAGCTGTAGCTATAACATGCACCCTGGGCGGGCTGGTCATGGTGGGAAGAGATACTGCAGATGTAAAATTTGTGATCCACGAAATGAATAGCATGACACGGGACAGATGTGGGATGGAGGGAGTCACACATTTCTACAGACACTTCTCAGACATTCAAGACGTCCCATCCTCATGGAACCCCCAAGTGGGAGGAAGGCCAGATTCCTTTGCATGAAGTTCTATCATGTGTCTCATGAACTGCCACTAGACTGTGTCCCACATATCCAACTGGCCATAGACATTATTGCTTGTGTATTTATTACTTGTGAGACAGGGTCTTGCTGTGTATGCCTACCTATCCTGGAATGTGATAAATAGCCCAGGCTGGTTTCAAACTTGGGTGATCCTCTTGGCTCTGTTTCCTAGGGTTCTGGGATTATAGGCATGTACTAATATGTCCACCTGCCTGTGCTACTTTTTAATGATTTTTTTTTTTAAATTATGCATCTGTGTGCAAGCACAGGTGCACACTTGAGTACAGTGCCTTCAAAGGTCAGAAGAGGGTATTGGGTCCCCTGGAGATGAAGCCAAAGGCAGCTGTGAGCTGTGAATGCTGGGACCTGAACTTTGACCCTCTGAAAGAGCAGCAAATGCTCTTAACCACCGAGCCATCTCTCCAGACTCAGAGACCACCTTTTAGTGTTCTTTTCTTATTTCAATATCTATCTTTCTCCCTTTGCAGGACAAAATAAGCCTCTATGGAAATTAAAAGTGACCCCGTGTTATTTGTGTATGCAAATATGTGGGCATGCTACTGAGAGTTTCATTTGCATGCACAATCCTGGGGCTTCAGAATGGAGCTGGGGGAAAAAAAATTTAAAACAGGTTCACTAAATTTGGTGGACAATGGTTAACACTGAAAAAAGAAATTTCAAGCATTTGGCCCCAACTCAGAGATCCTTTGACTTGGCAGTTTTTGGCATGTGCTCTGTCTTCCTTCCTGTATGAAGAGCTTGTCTCCAAAGCTGAGCTCATGTCATCCAATGCCATTGTCTCTGCTTTCATTCACCACTTTCTTCTGCCTGGTGTCTAGGTGGGTCAGTATAGACTCAGTCAACAGAGAGAGCAGGTAAGGTGGATGACAGCAAGGAAATATTGTTATCTTGAGGTTAGAAGAGAATTTCCCAAAGAGCAGGTGGCATACTGCAACTTGACAGGCTGGATACGAGGCAAAACTCAAATAGCATACTTTTCCTCTTCTGACTTTCAAATCATTTATTAACCTTCTGCGGAAAAGCTCAGGCTGCTGCCGGGATGGCTCTACTAGTCTCTGCCGGCCAATTCCTTCCTAGTAAAAGCCTGGAGGATGCTGGATTCAAAGCTCTATAGAAATGAGCAAGAACTCTACTTTTAATTAGTCACATTAATGGTCATTTTTCTGTTAGGAAAAATGATTCCAGGTTTCCACAGATGGAAGAATATAAAGTTTTTTTTTTTTTAATGGAGACACATATAAATAGGAATATTCTATTTTAGTTAGAAATATCAAGTGATTATAGTATACTTAAGTAAAGTGGTGAAGATGTATGCCAACAACTGACATTTGGGAAACCCTGGGTGAGAATTTCAGAACCCTGGTCCACACTTGGAAGGAGCCAATCTTATGTTTACAGCTATGGGGACTTAAATGCCCGAAGTTCAGGCCTCAGCATCTTTTGATTCCCCCTCATTGATCACAGCCACCCGAGGCTGGGGAGCCCCTGATGCAGAGCTGGTAGACACCAGAGTGAAGAACAGGGTCCTTTTTCCTCCTAGTACCAGAAGATACAGACCTTATGCCTAAAGAACTTTCTAAAGGTGAGTCCTAGCCTGGGGCTGTCCAGGCGTTTCTTCTTGCTTTTAGCCTGCATCTCCATCTTCGGGCCAACGTGTCCATCACAGACACTGTCTGCCTTGGCTGCCTTCTGGACAACAGCAGGCACAGCTTAGAGAGCTGCTTTTAAACAAACCCACTTGTCTTTTCTGTTTCAAAGTCTATTCAGACGCTGTGACAATGTGTCACCCACATCTCTCAACCACAAAGCATCATGGGAATACTTACCGTTTTAAAGTTCTCAGAAAATGATTCACTAAACAGTATATTCGCGGCCAATCTCAGGTACACGTGTTTTTTTTTGTTTGTTTGTTTTTTTGTTGTTTTTTTTTTTTTTTTTTTAACAGGGCCACTTATATACATGATCCAAACAACACATCTCAGAACCCCACCCCCAAGTCAACCAAAACCACTCCATTTATCCCAACTTGCTTTAGACAGCAACTGGCCATTTAAACTGTGACTACGTGATTTAAAATATTTAATGAAACCTAACCAAATCCAACAAGATAACACCAGAGTCTTGGCTAAGAGCTTTAAATATGTAAATGCCACTGTCACCTGGGAAAGAAAAAAATAAATAAATAAACCACTTGCTGACAACTGATGCTTTTTATGTCTTGGTACTGTTTTCTCAGCTAAATGTTACCACCAAACTTCTCAGACCAATTTCTTTCGAATGTGTATTTGAACCTTCGTGGAAGTAATATCACCCACAAACACTTCTACAGGGGCAGATTTCCCAGACAAGGAAGTTTCTGGTGTGAACCAATTCATTGAGCCAAAATGGGAGGGGCCAGGAATCAAAATAACTCATCTACAGTCACTACAAACTGTTGACTCAAGTTACAAATGCTGTGAGGTTTTCCATGAAGCATGTAGTGCGTTAGCAATCACCCAGACAGTTGGAGAGGTAGCTCAGTGGTTCAGACCACTGGCTGCTCTTCCAGAGGACCCAGGTTCAGTTCCCAGCACCCACATGGCAGCCTTCAACCTCCTGTAACTTCTGTTCCAGGGCATCACATGGCTTCTTCTGACCTCCAAGGGCACTGCATGCTTGTGGTACATGCACATACATGTAGGCAAAACACCCATACATGTAAAATAAATACATAAAAATAAGGACTCAGAGCCAAGTGGGACAGAGAAAAAAAAAAAGATACCCCAAAGACAAATCCAGAACAAGAGAGGCTGTTTCCTGGGCATTACAAACAACCTATTCCATAATCTCTCATCTAAAATCCAGACCCACAATAGGGACTTCTCAGCCCTCTGGGTGGGACAAAGAGACTTTGTCAACAAGGTATGCCCAATGGGGACCACATCTGCATTGTGGCTGGGTCTTAGTGCATGGACCAGCTAAATAGAAAGAGTGCATCAGGTCAGTTGGGAAGCCACCCAAAAGCCCACATCCTCCACTCCTGACAGCCCAATGTGCTGAGTACGGAGCTTCAAGAACTGAACAACACAGAAACAAAAGAGAAACATTTTGACCAGACCATTCATTGAATTTGACCTTAGCTGCCTCACAGCAAGTGAGTAAGTTTAAAGACTCTATTTTTCAACAGGAGAAGAAAACGCTTGAAGAATTGATCAGTCCACCATGTAATTTTGGAAATAGGGTGGACTACGTTCCAACAGAGCTCAACAGTTTGCAAGCATTGAGGCCCCTTCCTCATCCCTGGGTCTGTAGACAGAACAGTCTTTATTGGGCCAGTTTTACAGACTGGAGACTTGGGTTCGGGTAAGTTAGGATCACGCTGACACCACGTCAAAGACCTGGAGCTCAAACACAAGCTTTCTGGGGTAAAATAAAGGGTCTCCACCACACAACTTAACTCCTTCAAACCTAAGCCATAGATGGGGTGTGGGGGGGGGAGTTGGATAAGCCATTCATTGTATTCCTGTCCTTGCCAAAGCATTTCCAGTAGACACTCATCTCTCTCCAGCTTAAACTGTCTCACGGTTTCCATGTAATTTAAACCACATGCTCCGTTACAGGCCATCAGTCCTGTCACATGGAAGGAAAAGCATCTGTAAAAAGGTGGTTATTTCAACCCAAGTTTACTTGGAGAAGAATGGTTTACACTGTAGCCTGAAATCCTCCACCTGGCCTTTTCCACAGCAGGTATTTTTGTGGCAACTGTTTTAGTTCAGCACTGTTTTGTAGTAGAGATCTATTTTTCAAATTATGTGGGAAAGGAAAGCACATTAACACTCCCCGTTCTAGAGTGTGTGCCTTCCACTTCGGAGAAAGTCTTATAAGAAAAAAGCCCAACAACCTATATTTCCTCGTTTTTTTTCTAAGCGCAATGAAAAAAGACAATAATGGTATAGTTATTAGTTAATATTGTATACTTAACAATTGGGTATTGAGACATTCTTTAGCCAGAACTAGTATATCATCTTTCAAGTGTCCCACTTTTCTCCTCCTTCTCCACATCCTCCTCCTCCTCCTCCTCTCCCTCCTCCTCTTCCTTCTTCAAGACGGGGTCTCACTATGTAGCCCTGGCTGGCCTGCAATTCACTATGTAGACCAGCTTCCCTCAAACTCACAAAGATCCACCCGCTTGAGTGCTGAGATTAAAGGTGTGTGTCACTAAACATGGCTTAAATTTTTATTAAACTACCATTAACCAGGGCAGGGGATTATAACTAAGTTGCTTGCCTATCAGGCAAGAGGCCCCGGATCTAATCCCAGACACTGCAGAATCAAAGCAAGTGAAACAACAGTCTTAACCTAAAATGCTTTAAACACAATCCACCAGCATTACTGAATTTCTGAAAAGATTCATACATGTGCTTCTGTAACACATGCTACTCATCATATGTACATCATCCAAGACACACACACAAACTGAAACCCAATTCCTTGCGTAAGCCCAGACATATATACACCTCAGGATGCCTACCGTGTTTTCTGGATCCTTTTTTGTTTCAGTTTTGTTAGGCGAAACCTGAAAAGTTAGAGAAACGCAAATGTTGAAAAGCATGGTTCTTGAGGGTGACTCTTATTTCATAGAGACGTGACTTTTATTTTGTAGAGTCATGACTTTTACTTCACAGAGTCATAATTCTTCAGGGAGGTCTAGTTTATTGGACCAAAAAGTGGGAGAGGAAAAACACCTTTGACTGAGTAGAGACCTGAGCACCTCTAGGTAATAAACAGTTCAGAAAATCAGTATTATTCTGAAATGTATCGGATCTCACATATCCACCAAGAATTTAACTACACTTAAAGTCGCCTCCCAGAAAGCCCCAGGTGTCCCATCGGTCCCTAGGATCCTCAGTCCAAACACACTACCTGTGACACATCCTGTCTCTCTATATATTTTTTTCATTTTACCTTTTGAAGTCAGCCTGATATTTGCGTACAACCCAAACACATCCGGGGCCAGTTACTGATGTATTCTATCACACCTCAGCTCAGCTCATACCCCTCAGCTAAGAGCCACCCACCCCCTTGCTGTTTCATGGCTCCCCACTCTACACCTCTGTCACTGATGGCCAGGTGAGCACAGTTCCTTTAGAAGGATCTTCATTTCATGGCCCCATGACAGTGTTGGTACCACGACATTCAAGCACTCTTGAGTCTTAGAATTAGACACAGTGAATTAGGACAGTGAAATGGAGGAGGAGAAGGAGAGCATGTCACTTACTAGGGTCTTGAAGAAGCTCATAATGGGGCTACTATTCTCTGTGGTATCTACCACCTGGGGGTCCTCCTTCGCGGGCCCCAGTACCTCTGGGTCTCCAGGGATAGAATAACGCACGGTGTCAATTTCTTGTCCTCTCTCCTCGCTGTCGACTATGTCCTGGGAACAAAACAGAGTTTTCACAGTTGCAGCTCCTTGGATGTGGACTCTCTGAGTCTCCCTTTCATTCCGCACCCCTTTCTTCCTTATTCCTAATTCCAGCCATAGCTCTTCTGCCCACGGCCATGCAGGACAATTGGGAGCTTATGAGAGCCCTTCTCTCTTCCCCTCCCTCTCTTGCTAACATTCATCGCAGTTGGTAGGAGGGGACATTGTTTGGGGCCAGAGGGTACCAGACTGAGCGGCACACAGCACAGCCAAAACAAAATCCTTTTTCTCTCAAGTCTGCAAGGAGGTCGTCGGAGAAGCTGGAGAAGCCAAGGTTGTCTACCTTTAGGGTCTCCATGTCTGATGATCTGTATGTTAGGCCAGAGACGGCTCTGTGGGATTTCCCATAATCCCCAAATAGTCAAATCATGTCAACAACAACAACAATAGCAAGTCATTTCCCAATAATTGCTCAGCTTTGGGGTCAGGGGTTTGTTGGTTCCTGGGATGTGATTAGGAACCGACTTCCATCCTGGATCCATTTTCACCATGATGCTGAGCCAAGACACTGTCACCACTCCACTCCGTGACAGCCGTGACTCTTGCCCTGTTTACTTGTGTCCTGGCAGCCTCACTCACTCCACAGATTTATGCTTCACATCCTTCCAGCCTCCAGTGTCCTCCCATGGCTTTGGAGTCAGGCCCAGACTCTGACATGGGCCCCCTAGTGTCATTCTTGGTGTGCCTCTCTCTGATTCCTCTCTCTCTGTTCTTTCTGGCTGTTTTCCTTGAGTTTCTCAAACACAACACACCACACCACACCACACCACACCACACCACACCACACCACACCACACCACACCATACCACACATAATTTCCAATTTCATGGCTTCGGAATCTTCTGCCCCTCTGGGTTCCTGGAGGTCATTCTTATTTATCCTCCACATCTTCTTTTAGGATGTTTTAAAAATTAAGTGTGTGGTGTGTGTGTGTGTGTGTGTGTGTGTGTGTGTGTGTGTGTATGAATATGTACGGTGAGTGCAGTGTCCATGGAGGCCAGAAGAGGGTGTCAGACCTCCAAGAGCTGGAGTTCCGGTTGGTTGTGAACATACTGAGTTTGACTGCTAGGAGCCCAGCTAGGGTCTGCTGCGAGAGCGAATGAGCTGCTAAGGCTTAGCTATCTCCCCAGCCCTTCCCAGTCATACGTGTTTCCTCTTCCAAGGGCCCATCCCTTATCCCCGAAACTCCAGCAAAGCTCTCCTCCCGCATCGCTGCTCTTTCTACTTTTAATGCCCCAGCATCTTCACTAACTTCACGCCTCCCAGCCTCTGTCCTTACACCCGCCACAAGACCAGCACTCCATAAAGACAGAGACTGCATTTATTCTGCCTTTGCTGTTTCTTAAGGATGGAGGGCAGTGAGGCCACAGAAGGCCTGCGGCGACTCTGTACCGTATGGGTACTTAGTAGATGAATGGAGGGAGCAAACACTTCATATAGGGCCTGGAGAGAGTGATCGAGAAGGCTAGCCCACCTCGCAGGGACCTCGACTCAGTTCTCAGCACACACACCAGGTGTCTCACAACCACCCAAAACTCTAGTTCCAGGGGATCCAACCCCTCCTCGGTGGCACCTGTGAGCATGCAGTGTACACAAACATCACAGCATCACAGACACATTAACTAACTAACTAACTAACTAACTAACTAACTAACTAACTAACTAACTAACTAACTAACTGTCTTTTGAAAGCTTTGTAGGAAGATGAGGATGTCTGTCTAAACTTGCTTTTCTTACATAATAAGAGGGCAGAGTCAGTTCCCCATTACCAAGCCGACCCTGCCGCTCTGTGACATTTATTCTGTTTTCCCGGTGTGTTTATTCACACACACACACACACACACACACACACACACACACACCCATGTCTAATTTTTTTTTTTTCAGTCAAAGGGTCGGAGGATGTTTGAACTCCCAACGTGTTCTCCCCATCGCCAGTGCTGCCAGCTCCGTTGTCGGGGGGAGTGGGTGGAAGGGAGCCCCTTTGCTTCTGCGTGAGATTGCTCACACTGCCCAGGGTGGGAGCCTCCAGCAGGCCACAGGAGACTTGGCATCTCTATTTTGATCACTTCCTCTACAGTGGAGAAAACTGACAGATCAGATCAGATTTCGGGCTTTCGCTCTTGGTAGTTGCTGAAAGCCCAGGATGAACTGATGTGGTCAGAATGTCTCAAACCTGAAAAGCATTTTAGTTAGAGGGGTGGAATGATTTTGGATTTTTATGAGCTATTATAACTCAGACACGATTGCTGGTTATAATACATCATTATTCACTACAGATAATAGTAATAGGATGGTTAGTTTTTTTTTTTTTACATTTTAAAAAAGATCTATTTATATGTACTAGTGCTTTGCCTGCATGTATGCATGTGTACCACACGCCTGATGCCAAGGGAGGTTAGAAGAGAGAGTCAGACCCCCTGGGACTAGAGAGACAGACAGTTTGGAGTTGCCATGTGGGTGCAGGGAATCGAATCCTTTCCCTCAAGAAGTGCTCTTAAGCATTGGGCTATCTCTCCGGTCCCTCAGGGTTACTTTCTATGGTCAGTCTGACACAAACTAGAATCACTTGAGAAGAGGTGTCAAAAGAGCGGTTGTCTGGATCAGCGTGGTCTGTGGTCACGTCTGTGTGGATTAGCTTAGCAGCGGAAGGCCTGCCCGTTGTGGCTGTCACACTTTACAGTTGTTTGGACAATGACAGGGAGATGAGGTCACTGGCCCAAAGTCTCACTGATATCAAGACTCCACAGCCGCCGGGCATGGCGGTGCACACCTTTAATCCCAGCACTCAGAGAGGCAGAGGCAGTCAGATTTCTGTGAGATCGAGGCCAGCCTCGGTTACAAATCGAGTCCAGGACAGCCAAGACTACACAGAGAGACCCTGTCTCGAAAAACCAAAAAACAACCAAACCAAAAAACCATAACAGACCTTCACCACTATCAACTCAGCTTGACTGATGTCCCACAAGCAGTGAAATTCAACACTATGTAAACAAACCCCAGTGGGTGGAAAACCAATAGCTTCACAAGAGTGTCCATAAATGCATACCCAATTCTGAAATCCCCTGGCAACGTCCTCTACCTTAAACACTTAAGCATTACTCTTAGAATCTGTCTAAGCCACACCCCTTTTTTGAACACAGCTTCTTCATGCTTTAGATAGTCTCTCTGTTATCAGGACCTTCACAAATCTGCCATCTTGATCTCATAGGAACGGTCAAAAGCATTTTATAGGAGAGGAAAGCGAGGCCCAAGAGGCCTCATCATGTTTGAGGCCACACAATGACCAAATGTAACCAATAGTACTGGTTCATCTGTCTAGTATCCATGTCTCCTTGTGTCAAAAGGACCCAAAAAAATCCCTCCTGCATCCTGTTCCCATTTCTCTTCTGACACTTTTGTGTTTTAGTGTTTTCCCCTTACATTTCTCTATTGCAGCTTTAGAGGTCTTTTTGAAGTCCCTGGAACATGACTGGCAGGTTCCTGCCCCAGCTGCACATGAGCTCCTGCTTACAGGGAGCCTTCAAGTCTCTGCCAACTGTTACATTTTCACTGAACTCTTTTCTTGTCACCCTGCTTTAAACTGCTAGAATGATCCTGTATACCCTGTGTTCTAATTTCCTCATTTTTCTAGGACATTTTTGCTCTATCATTAGACCTTCCTTCCATCAGGGACTTGTAGTACTGATGTCTGGAGACAGTTTTGATTTTCATGATGGAAGGTCTGACTGGCATTGGGTAGGAAACACAGCCAGACATATTCTCCAATACACAGGATGGAGAATTTTTCAGCCTAGGCATCAAGCAGAAGCAAGGAGATGGAGAAAACCCTCACTGCATCAAAAATATTACTCATTCATTTCTTTGTGTTCTCTTTTACCCTAGAATAGGAAGGAAGCTTTGTTCTCCTTCTCCAGTGTCCATCACTTACACCTGGACTTGTGCCCACAGCAGATGCTCAAGAAGAATGGATGAATGAACAAATGAATGATTTGATCTGAACAAGACCAGCATCTGGCTGCATTCCAATATCACAACCTATTCATTGGGTTTCACCAAAATTAAAAGATCTCATCTTAGTTTTTTTTCCTGGAGCTGTGAGAAAACAGTCTAACAAAAGCAACTTAAGGGAGGCAGGGTTTCTTTTAGCTGACAGTTCCAGATCATAGCTTATCATGGCAGGGCAGCCAAGGAGTCTGAAGCAGAGGATCACATTACATATGAAGTCAGAAGAAGAGAGTAATGCATGCACACATACTGGAACTCACCTGGCTCATCTGCCTAGTTGTCACCCGAACTGGCCAGGTCCTCCCACTTAACTGACATAATCAAGGTAATTCCTATCAGACACGCCCAGAGGCTCATCTAAGCGATTCTAAATTTTGTTAAGCTAACAACAGTGTCATAGTTACTGTTCTATTGCTGTGAAGAAACACCATAACCACAGCAACTCATGTAAAAGAAAGCTTTTACTTGGGGCTTGCTTACAGTTTCAGAGGTTAGTCAGTATCATCATGGTGGGGAGCATGGCAGCGTGCAGGCAGACATGGTGTTGGAGAAGCAGCCTAGAGTTCTACAACCTGAACCACTGGCAGCAGAAAGAGAAAAGTAACTGGGCCCGGCATGGGCTTTTGAAACCTCAAAGCCTCCTTCCCCCCCCCCTCCCCGTGACACATACCCTCCAACAAGGTCACACTTAAGTTTTATAATCCTTTCAAACAGTTCCACACCCTGGTGAACAAGATTTCAGATATGTGCAATGATGAAGAGCATTCTTCTTCAAACCACCACAAATGCTATCCCAGTTCTGTCCTGTGAAATATCTAGAATCTATAAGAAACTCTTAACATGGTTCAGAGCACCGGCTGCTCTTCCGGACGACCTGGATTTGGTTCCCAGTATCCACATGATGGCTCATAACCATCCTTAACTCCAATTCTAGGGGATTCGATGTCACCTTCTGGCCTCTGCCGAAAAAAACTCATATGCATAGAATAAAAATATAAATCAAAACAAATGAACAAACAAACAACAGAGATGGTTCAGCACTTGCTGCTAAGACCAATGACTTAAGTTCAATCTCTGGTACCCACATGACAGAAGGAGAGAAATGACTCCATAGATGTCCTCCACATGTGCTCCACAGAAAACGCATGGGCACATGCAAATAAGTGTATGTAATATATATTAAAAAAAAAAAAACCCACAATGGGATAGTACCGTGTCCTTACCAAAATGGCTAACATAAAAAACAGTGATGATACTGGCTGCTGACAAGGGCACAAACTAAGTGCTCATGTGTGGCTGATAGAAAACGCAGGTAGAGTCATCGCTCAGCAAGTTCTTTAAGGTGACAAGAGAGCATTCAACTTCGGTGCTGCCAGCATCAAGTGCAGCCAGCAACTCTGCTCCTCTGCCAGCCTTTCCTTTCTTCTTCCCTTGCTGCCTGCTCTGCACCCCTCTCTGTTTTTTTGTTTGTTTGTTTGTTTTGTTTTAGAATATCTTTTAGGCTGCAAGGTGGCTCAGTGGGTAAAGTCACTTGCCACCAAACTGTCAATCGGAATTTGATCCCCAGGACCCACATGGTAGAAGAAAAGAACTGGCTCCCGCTGTCCTCTGACCTCCACAGACGTGTACGTGAGCATACACGTAGACACAAATGAATATAAATGTAAAAACAATATCTTTTGTTTATTCTTCAACAGTTTCACACATCTATACAATATATCTTGAGCATATCTGGCCCAAGCTCCCCACTCACCCCCAAAGCTGTCCCCTCCAAACACACCCCTCCCGTCTTCGTGTTCTCTCTTTTATTTTGTAGTCCATGGAGTCCAGCTGCCCGCTGCAATGTTCGCTGATCTTGTTGGCTTGATGTCCTGAAGGTTTGGCGTCAGAAGCCACAGCTGCAGAGAGTTTGTGAGGACGATGGTCATGCCGTGCCCTGGGACACAGAATTTGCAGTGCTCCTGCCCATCCTCCAGTTCTTACATTCGCCTCTGTTGTCTCTGCTTCAGTGCTCCCTGAGACTTGGGGTGGGGATGACATCAGTGTCCCATTTAGGGCTCACCACTCAACAAACACTCCCGGCACTTTGGTCAGCTGTGTGTCTCTGCCTTTAACTGCTGTCTGTGGCAGAAAGAAGCTTCTCGGACCAAGGCTGAGGGCAGTCCTAGCTTTACTCCTGAACATTTCTTCTGGAGAAACAAATCCCATATTCACAAAACCCCGTACATTAATATTCACAGTGTCTTTATTAGCAACAGATCCAAACTGGGGGAAGATGAAATGGTTAAACAATTTTTAAAAATGGTTAAACAAACTGGTAAACCCACACATAGCAGGGAGTATGACTCAGCAGCGAAACAGGAAGGAAAGGGCAGCTCTATTGCATCAATCTGTAGCAAAGCCTATGAAGGGAAAATGACTATCAAAAAATAGTCAAAGCATAGGACCGCCCTTATATAACAGCCTTGAAGTGGGAAAGCAGTTAGAAGGTGAGGGCTGGAGGGGGCCTGAGGCCGGAAGTGTGTGAGTTTGAGGTCAGCCTGAGCTACACAGAAGTTCCGGTCTAGCCTGAGCTGCACAGTGTGACATTGTCTTGGGATTTGGGGGAGGAGGTAGAGTGGATGCAGGTATGCGGGGATGGAAATATTCTCTGTGTCCACACCAGTGCCAGCACCTGGCTGTGACACTCACTGCACAGTCGGTTTGTAAGATGCCACTGTGGAGCACTGCTAGGCTAAGGGATTTCTCTGTCTAGTCCTCCCACCGCCCGTGAAACTGCTTCAAGTGTCGGAAGAGAAAGAAACTTCCTGGGATGTGCTGGAGGAGGGCCAGAGAGCCCCCGAGAAGCCTGGTGGTTCCAGGAAAGGCAAATGAATCAGCACGTGGTGTTAACAGGGGACCTTAGACTTCAGCCATGTGACAGATACTCTGTAGCCACAGATTTTACTGAGGAATGTGTAAAGGGAAGGAAGAGTGCCCGTTGTCATTCTAATAGTAACCCTACTCACTAGTCCGCTCTGTGCCACACCGGTCCTCAAGAGGATTGATGAAGGATGCTCTGCTTGCAATTCCAGTTTTGCAGATGAAGAGATTTGTGGATGTAGAGATCTGTGGATGATGATCACACTTGCTTATGATCAAAGAGTGGGGAGTTGAAGTCTGTCCTGCACAATCCCACGGTGAAAGGCTTGTAGGCACCATGCTGCCTTAACCGCCTCATCTCTCTCCTCCAGGTTTACTTGATTATCTTCTCAGCAAGGGATTCAAACTTAAGTCCACTCTTCCCTATTCTTCATTGCTGTATATTTCCCCATGATTCCAAATGCCATGCAATCCGTTTTCTCTAAAGATGTGTGGGACACGAGTGCAAGACATGGATGTCACTGCAAACCCGAGAAGGTGAAGGACATCTTGAAACATTGAAGAGACAAACAATACCCAATTTGTGTGTGTGTGTGGGTGTGGTGTGTATGTGTTTAACTTCGTGTCATAGCTCCACCCAAGCTTGTAGGAGTTAAAAACACTAGAAGAATACATGAGGAAAACCTTATAATTCTGGACTTAAAGTTGTATTTGTAACATGAAAGCTACAAGTCAAGAAAAGAGTGGAAAGTCAAGAAAAGAGTGGAAAGTCAAAATTCCAAATGTAAAAACCCTCACCAGGCAGGCTGTAGTAACAGGTGCCCAGGCATTGATGATGAAGTATAACTTAATTCAGTTTGGATGGAGGGCAAGTTGGTATTGCTTACCAAAAATAAAAAATAAAATTGCCTAGCAATCCCATTTCTAAGAGTTTATTCTAAACCTAACATCAAACAGGCCAAATGACAAGTCGAACAAGGTGCTAGAGAGGGTGACAAAAAACAAACAAACAAAAAACAAAACAAAACAAAACAAAAAAAACTGGGGAGACAGGCAAAGATCATGAATGGGCCATGGCTAAATACATCATGGTTAGTCTTGTCTATTCAGTAGAACATTGAATAGGCATGATGGATGAGAAGGCTCTTTATGAGCAGACAAAATATTAACTGATTTACAAGCATGGAGCAGTGTGTATACGATAGTATTATTTCTGGAAGAGGGAAGAAATAAGAATTCAGATCTTATTTCTGTCCAAAGAAGTGATAGATACACTAAAATGCACAGGGTAATAGTCAATGGCAAGACAGACAAATGTATCGATTGTAACTTCTTGTTTTTGAGTCAGGAGAATGCATTACTGTGTTGGCTGGTTATAACTGTCAACTTGACATAATGTAGAATCCCCTGGGAAGAGAGTCTTAATGAGGAATTGTCTAGATCTAGTTGGCCTTTGGGCATGTCTGTAGTGGATTATCTTGATTGTTGATTGATGCAGGGAGACACGGCTCATTGAGGGTGGCACCATTCCCTAGGCTGAGCTCTGGACTGTTTAAGAATTCTCTTAAATCAGTAACTAGCTGACCGAGAGCTCACACCTTGACTTCCTGAAAATGATGGGCTGTAACCCAGAATTATGAACTATAATAAACCTTTTTTTCTCCCAAGTTGCTTTTTTTTTTTTTGTCAGAATGTCTTAGCACATCACAGAAATGCAACTAAGGCAGTTTATAAAATTTGAAGGTAAGTAACTTGCACGACTAGTGAAAACATAATGACCACCTCTAGGGTCAAAGTAAATGAGGCTGAAGGTTTGGCTCCAGCCCTCCGCTACCCAGTTTCCGGCTCAAGCCATCTGTGTGTTCCTTGCGGGACCATCTTTGTCCTTAACTTAACTGTGCCCTAGCCGCAATTAATACCGCTAGTAAGGTTCCCAGGCCACTCTAGAAGTGTGTTCTTCAGGAAATACCCGGAAACTCCTTTTAAGCAAACAGGTGTGGGTAATTATTCCCTGTGTCAGAAGCCTAGGTGTTTTTCTCCGTCTGTTGGCTTCAAAGAACAAACAGGAAGGAGCTCTATAAGCCACCGTAATTCGTTAGGTTGGTGATGAAGCCGCATGATTCTTGGCCTTCCTCCTTCTGAGACGTGCCAGTCAATCCTCAGCCTAGGGTCCTGGGAACAGGACCACGGCTTGGCTAAAGCTGGCTTCATTTTGAATCTTTAGACCCAGAACCGGGATTGAGAAAGCGCAGGAGCTGCTGAATGGGGGCGGAGGAAGGCGCAGAAACGGGTCCTTGGCTCCTTTCCATTCTTTCAACCTCTTAGAAACTGGAGCCGGGTGCTGCCTAGGATCAAAGGAAAGCGAGGAATCCGGCTTTCCTCCCTCCACCGCCTCCCCGGGATGCCGCCACAGCCCAGACTGGTTCATCTGCCAGGCAAGGCGAGTCTCTCAGTCTCTTTTCTTCTCCCCAGAGCAGAGGCACCTACAGGGAGCCATTCGATTCAGGAAGAAAAAGACGTTTGCTTCCTTCTTGGAGATACAATTGAAACGCTAATTAGCCCAAAAAGGAAGCAAACTAGCAAGCAGGAATAAGCTACTAAAATGATTTTTTGTGTGGTTTTCGTTTGGATTGTAATCCCCCCGCCCCCACCCACATACATAACCACAGAGCTCAGAGTTACTAAGGAAATCAAAGGTATATTAGCCACGCAGGGTAGATTTGCTTCTGTTTTTCCCACGATTCCCGTCCTGACTCACACCAACGAATAAAAACGCATTCCCGTGTTTTAAGCCCGGGGAGGGACTGGAAAAGAACGCAACGGAGGCAACCCAGGAAACGTCCATCAGGAAAGGGCGCCAGAAGCTGCCGCCGTCGGACGGCGCCGGAGACGGGTTTAGTTTGAAAAGCCAGCGTTGTCTCAGAGCAAGGAATTGCCACGCGAGGTCTGGACCGCTGAGTTCGGGAACGGAGGAGAGAGAAAAGTCATCTCCTGTGAACGCCACCGCGACCGGCAAGGGAGGGATGAAGACGTCCAGAGTGACTCCAGTCCCACAGCGCCACCTACTCCACGAACCTGGGAAACGGTGGACGTGTGCGTTTCTGCTTGTGTTTTTCTTGGGTGAGGGAGGCCAGCCAGGCCTGGCAGCTCACCCCTGGAAGCCCAGCATTCGAGAGGCTGACGCAGGAGGATTGCCTCCATCAGTGTAGGTTGTATTATAATACCCTTTCTCAACATCCCTCTCCCCGAAAAGCCCCTAAAAATAGTAAGAGAAAATATAAAGGAATAAACAAATGGGGGGGGGAGGTACCCCACACTGAGCCTTTATGGAAATGACGTCTCTACTAATGATTTCAGTATTTTTCATTCCCCCGTTCACTGTGGAAGCGTGGGTGTGCACGAGGAGCTTGGCAGAAGGTAAAAACCTAGTTCTTTCCGAACTCTCAACTTTTTCTCGTGCAGAGGACTCTAGGATTAAAGAAAACAAAAGAAGACAAAACAAAACTTTGTGCTGGGGATTGAGCACTTCAATAGCAGGGTGTTTGTCTAGCATCCACGAAGTCCGGGATTCCACAAATAAAAAGTGAATAAAAAATATTGTGGATAAAATACTGCTCCGTGCCTCAGTAAATACTTGATTATAAAGTGGGTCATTTGGAAGGCAAGTGTGGTTGAATTTTGTGTTGTTGTTTAAATTTGTGTTGTTACCACACAGGTTTGAAACAAGCTACCTAGAGTTCCATGCTGTTAACTGGGAAATGATCAGATTGCAAATGGAAATAAAGTAAAGCTTAAAATATAAACCTCTAAGGGCTGAAGAGATGGCTCAGCAGTTAGGAGCAGTTGCCCCACAGAGAGAGGGTGTGGCGCCCACAGGGCAGCTCACAGACACTGTAACTCCAGCTCCAGGGCATCTGACGCCCTCTTCTGGACTCTGGGGGCACTGCATATGCATGTGATAAACAGACATGAGCAGACAAAACATCCATAGAAGTAATATGTATAGATACATTTATGTTCATATACGTATATATATACACATTAATGTATATATTAATGTATATATTAATTAATGTATATATTAATATATACATTAATGTATATATACACATATATTAATGTATATATGTTCTTCTCTGCCATGTTTTCCATGAATTCCCACTCACTCACTTTCTCCCTCTGTGGAGGAAGAAAGAGGCAATTCTGCTACTTTTAGTTGCCTTTTCTAGTTGAGTTGAGTAACAAGTATCTATGTAGTGGCTCCATGCTGGAAATGGTCACCTGTCTTTGCTCCTCTGCAGACAAACCTCAGTGTGTGTAAGCCTTGTCTGTGTTTCCCCAGAGAAGTCTTCACAGAGCCCCATCACTGGATTTACACCACTGAAAGCCGTTGGCTCAATGGGGATTTCTTACATCAACCACACGGGTTGTTTGTGGTTGGAGGTGGAAGGTAGAAAGAACGTTCCAGAAGGCCATCGGTCCCTCCTTGCTTCCCGTTGGCAATAGTCGCCTTCCTTCCTTCCTTCCTTCCTTCCTTCCTTCCTTCCTTCCTTCCTTCCTTCCTTCCCTCCCTCCCTCCACCCCATCTCAGAAGGCTGGTTTGTCAGCTTGACAGGTGAATAGAGATTTCCAGCTTAATGGAATGTTTCCCTTGCTTGTGTTTTTGTTTTGAGACACAGTCTTATGTAGTCCAGGCTGGACTCAAACTCACTATGACACCGAGGATGACTCGTATCTCGGATCCTCCTGCCTTCCATCTTCTTGGTGCTGGGGTTCAGCCTTGTGCCACCCCAGTGCTAGGAATGGAACCCAGGGCCTCAGATAACACTAGGTAACACTCTCCGAACTGAGCTGCAGCCCCAGCTCTGGCTCTGGTTTTCAGCATCAGTATACTCTGGGGCTGCACCTAGGGACACAGAAATGAGCTCATTCTTACCTAGGGCTTGAAATGGAATGTGAGTTTTGCAGCTGGTATAGAGTTGACACACATACTGACAGCGTAGAGGACAGCGAGGGCTTACAGGAGGCACCTCTGCCACACACAGTCCTCTAGACCGATAATTGCATTTCACAATTATCCGAGGGGAAGAAAAGCAGCATTAAAAACTGCCTCAAACTACCACAAACTTGTAACCCGCTGTCTAGAACAGATATGTTGTGTATTTCACAAACTTTCCCAAGAGCAAGAAAAGCTTTTAGTGCTGCTGAAAATGGAAAGCAGACTTCCTAAGAACTGGCTCATGTTATGCAAAGAAAACATACACACACACAACACACACACACAGACACACACATTTTTACTCATCTTTTAAGATAACGCTTTCCAAATTCTCCTCTCAGCCATTTTAATCGTCACTTGCCTCTTTATTTCCTGTCCCAATTTATCAACAGTTTTTGCACTTGGGAACTTTTTGCTCATTTATTTGTGTGAGGTTTTTTGTTTGTTTGTTTTTTGAGACGGAGTCTTGTGCAGTCCAGGCTGGCCTCCTGCTCGCTCTGTGGCAGAGGATAACCTTGAACGCCCACTTCTCCTGCCTTCAGCTCCCACACACTTCGACTGCAGACGTGTGTCATCACATCCCTTTATTTTCTCAGTTTGGAGTTAGCCTTCTCGGCGGATGAGCGCTCCTGAGCACAGTGCTGGCAGGAAGGAGAGCAGGAAGTGAAAACAGCAGGCTTGCTCTTCAGATGTGTGGCCTGCGTGACCTGAGGGTTCAGTGCTGGCATCCCTTCAGAACGTCCACGAGGGCTGGTGAGAGGGCTCAGCAAGTCAAGGTGCTTGCTGCCAAACCTGATGACCAGAGATGGGACTCAGGGACACCACGAGGTGGAAAGAGAAAATCCGTTCCAACAGGTTGTCCTCCGACTTACACACATGAACACACACACACTGAATAAGCAAACGAAAAACACAAGCATAATGAAAAGCTTAGGGGGTACAAAGAAACTCCCTAGATGAAACGCTAAGAATAGGACTGCCAACCACCTTTCTCTTCTTGTGCAAGGTTCGTGTTTAAATAACCAATACAGAACTTGAATACATTTATAAACAAAAAGAGGCATCTTTAAATCTTAAGGAGCCGTTCCTGGCAACCGTCGCTCATGCTCGGGCCTGCCCTCTGCCACAGAGATAGCCCTGGAAGGCCCGTGGGGGGTAACAGAAACCCAGTGTTTAGTGTTTTCTTTTATAAGCAGGAAGGCCAGATTTCCATTATAGGATCATTTTGTGCACGTGCGATGAAATCTATTAAATGTTTATCATAGAACCCTGGTTCAGTTGGGGAGAGAGAGAGAGAGAGAGAGGGAAAAAAAAAGCCCCATCCCTGCCAACCAGTTTGTTTGTGTGAATCACGCTCAGTCAGCTTTCAGGCCTATAATTTATCTTTTCTTTGGCCTATGTGGTAAATGCCCCGCTTGTCCATGAATTCTTGCCTTGTTTTAATTATGCTATGGTCTGAATGTAGTTTTATAAGGCACACAAATAAGATTGTCATTCTGAAAACACAGATTTGTGTGTCCCGGCCCACCGCCCCAGGAGGAGATGGGGGAGGGGACAGTTATCTCTGTCTTAATTCACAGCTTGTGGGGTTGTGGCTGGAATTCCAAACCCAGCTAGGAGCACGCAGCGGCAGTGCGGGGGTGGAGACGAAGAACGGTGGGGGATGGGACAGAGAGGGATAGCTGACGTGGCAAAACCCAAGGCATAATTTACCCTAAGAATTCTGAATCGATACATCCAGGGTTGAACTTTGCATTGTGGCGGCGCTAGCTCCGAGAATGCTATTGACCGGGAAGCTCTATTCATTTCTTTTCTGAGGGCTGTATTTTGTCACTGTACTTAAAAAACAATTGGTTATCCTCTAAACACAGAAGCAGGCCATAGGGGCCGGAGGAGAAACCTTTACAAATCACAGGGCTACTTTTTTTTTTCCTTGCGCATCTATGCATTCAAATACAGACATATTTGTAGGCTGAAGGAGAAATGGTTATCTCATAGCGTGTAAATATTACTCAATATTTCAAATTTCAGTGATACGACCAACCAAAAAAAAAAAAAAAAAAAAAAAAAAAAGGAAATTTGAAGTGTAACACGATTCAGCGCACACTTTTCCTTTGCAAGTGTAAGTGAGAGAGGTCTTTTATCCGGGAAGAAAGACATGTTTATAACTGGGAGCTGGTTACTCTGAAAGATGATTTGGACTCCAAACGCCTCCCCATCCTCCTTCCCCGGACTGGACTGCATTTGCTATGTCTCTAACGCAGATTGCGTCTCGAAGCCAGTCTCACTTGGGCAACTGCTCAGTTAAATCTAGCTGCCGTCTCTGAGGGTGTCCCTCCGCCCTGCCCGGCAGAGGACAGCCAGCTTTGCAAAGCACCGCTTCAAAACTGTTTTACCACCGAGTTCCCTGAGAGCAAGAGTGAGCGGAGTGTGCTGGGGTTTGTGAGCTAGCTGGCAGAGGCTGGTTCAATTTGTTTAATTAAGAACGAGGGTTTGGCCGAGTCACCAGGCAACCGTGCAAAGACGGGCAGAGCGTAGCTCTTCATTGTCTCCCCATAAATGACTCTTATTATTTTTTTTTCCTAATTCGGGAGATAGATTCCTACACCTTAAAAACCTATGACTGTTAAAAAAAAGTCACCACCTGAGAGTGGTTCTAGATACCCACGGATAATGAGGCCAACGCAGCCAGAGTGTCCCGGCTCAGGCAAAGTGTGTCAACAGTTTCCCACAATCATTATGACTATCGGTAACCAGTTCATAGCCCCCGGAAGAGAAGCTTAGGGCTCCTGGCTTGTGCCTATGTTAGGATGTTTTCTGTGGCAAGGCAATCCCCACATGGCGCTCGCTGGACTGTATGTCAAACTAGTCCAGTTTGGGAGTAGACGTGTGAACACACATTTGAAAATAAGCTCCGGAGTCCAAATTTGTGGGTGTAGGAAGAATATGGATAACAAGAAAGGCTTCAGCCTACTAGTCTTACTTTTTTTTTCCAATTTCAGCTGTCTAGTGATTTTGGCTGGAATCTAATAGTCACAGTATAATTCTTTTCTTTTCTTTTCTTTTCTTTTCTTTTCTTTTCTTTTCTTTTCAGATAGGGTCTCAAAGTAGCGTTAAGTAGCCAAGAATGACCTTGTGCTTCAGGTTTCCTTGTTTCTGCCTCCTTAGTGCTGGGGTTAGAGGCCTGAGCCTCCAGGCTGGGTATATGAGTAATGAGGATCAAACCCAGGGCTCTAAGTATGCTGGACGAGCACTCAGTGAATACATCTCCAGCCTGGTATTCAGGCTTGGTACAAGACATTTCCTTCCCCTAGTGCCTTTTTTTCTGGGCTCATAAACATAGGCCCCGTGCCCTCGGCTCGGATAAGGAGGCCAGATTCGTCTCTGCTTAAGTTACCTACCGTTACCTACTGTTTGATGTTTTACATAAAACAGAGCCAACAGAGGTTCTGGTCTTCAGATGTTTCTGTCTACACAAAACATACAGGAGAGGCTAAGCTTACCTTGTCTAGGACCTTTGGTGACATGCAGTGGTCTCGCCCCATTGGAGAGGAAGCAGATGGCTTCTCACACACTTACCTCCCCTGCAGGGACAGCCTGGGAATTCCCTGGCACAGCAGGAGCCTCTGTGGCCTGGACTTGATCTTCGACCCCTTTGGCTTCTTCAGGCTGGCTGTCCGCGGGCACACTCTCTCTTCCCCTGTCCAGCTTAAAGAATCTGTTCAAAAAGCTGAAATCCTTAGGCCTGGAGGGGGCTTCTGCCCGGGACTCAGGTGGTGAAGGTGCTGGTGGGCAGGTGGCAGGGAGGCCCGGCTGCTTGGCCTCCGTGCACCCTGGGGTTTTATCAGCAGCCGGCCCTGGTGCAGCTGCCATCGGAAGTGCCCCGTGCTCACTTGGGTCTTTGTTCACAGGCGCTGTGCCGGGGCTGACATCAAGCCTCCCCGCAGCAGCCGATGAATCCGTGCCTTGGTCCCCGGGACGTCCTGGTACAGGCCGAGAGAGTGTCAAGAAAAAACGCGATCTAGCAGCTGGTGCCTCGGGCTTGGCTTCTTTCCCAAGATTCTTTCCGTTGGCATCGGCCACAGCATGGGCCTCCATTGTCTTGGGGGAAGAAGTAGCCACATTATCCTTCGAGATGCTTATGCCCAAATCGACTGTAAACACAAACATAAACACTGGTCATTCAACAAGCCAGGAAATTCAAGGGTGAATAATGGACTACAGCTTTCGATACACAAGGTCCCCTCTGCAGACTGGGGCGGCCTTGTTCCCTGCTGTTAGCTCAGTGGACATCTGACCCTGCTCTTCCTGGGAGAGAGACCCCTCGAAGGCTGATGAGGCAGAAGAGCCAATGGCTGGGAAGTCACTACCTGCTAGGCCCTGTGTGAGTGACACTCAATGTCCTCTGTCATCTTTTATCTCCCTAAAACCCAGAGAAATGTAGAGTTAAGATTTTCCGGTAGAGCTGGACATGGTGACACTTGCCTAAAATCCCAGCATTTGGGGAGGCAGGGCAGGCAGATCTCTGTGAGTTCGAGGCCAGCCTGGTCTACAAAGTCCAGGACAGCCAAGGCTACACAGAGGAACCCTGTCACAGAAAACAAAAACAAAGCTAAACAAACAACGTTTCCATTAGGGAAACAGAGTGGCGCCCTCAGCACTACAGAGTGAGGCTATTGCTGGCAGGGAGTGGTGGTGCTCGACTTTAATCCCAGCATCATGGAGACAGAGGCAGGAGGATCACGGTGAGTTCCAGGCCAGCCAGAGCAACACAGTGACACCTTGTCTCCAAAACAAATGAAAAGGTCCTTTTGAATCCAAGCGACTTAATTTTTCTTTGCCTTTACTCTCTGGTAAAAATGAAGAAAAGGTAGAAGCCCCCTTCACCATTTTCTCAGGAGATGACACTAGTGACTGTTTCAAGTATACAGAAAAGTAGGTGAGTCATACTCAATACACGTCATGAAATTTGGATCTTGTCACCACCAACGAGGGAGAACATTTTTACTGGAGCTGGAGCCACCTTCCCCCCAGTCCCCAGGGAGAAGCCAGCTTCTGAGTCCAGGCTCTTTCTGTCCTAACGTCAGACATCCGTTAGCATAGATTCTGGGGAAAACCCAAGACTGAAACAGTAGTACTTAGAAAGCTGGCACTCTGGAGCCTTGAAGGGCACAGGCGTGTACGGGAAGGCTAGGGCAGCAGTAGAGATGTGGCCAGCTCTTGCGTTCTGAGTGCGTGTGTAGCCTCCATGGTCCCAAACACCCACCCCTTCCTGCCTGGAACCCATCGAATTGCCTCCTTTTCGAGGTCCTTTGATAGCAAAGCTGTGTGGAAGAATCATATTTGATTCTGCAGCTCCTCAACTGACAAGCTCTGAGGGCCTGGGCAAAGCCCTCCCGAGCTTGAGCGTTCCTCATTTATAAAATGGGAGTGCTGGGTGGTGGAGATGGCTCATCCAGGAATGCACACGCCTCTCAAGCATTAGGACCCGAGTTCCATCCCCGGAACCCATGTAGAAACCCTGTCTCATAAAAATTAAGAAAAAAAAAAGTGTATGGATAGTGTCTGGCCTCCACCTCACGCATTTCTGTGTACATATTAACCTGAACCCATGAACATCTGCATACACACAAGCATGTGTGTGTGCACACATGTTCACACATGAAGTAGAATAATTCCCCGGTATGGGTGCTTTGATGCGCCAGGGGAAGCTCACCCAGGGCTTGGCCTGATGCTGTTCCCTGCCAGCAGGTACTTGATGACTGACTGATACTACGATAATGTTGAAGGCTTCTCTCCATCCTAGCCAAATCTGCATTTTGTTTAGTACAGATTTAGACAGACTCATCTTGGTGTCTGTTTGCAAGAGGTCAACAAGCAGGAAAACCCAGGGGGAGGACTGGAGATTTCTTTGTTCTGTTTCCATCATGCATGCTTATCCACAGTGGCTCTGCCAAACTCTAGTACCTGACATTGTCTGGAGCCAGGAACAAGCAGATGAGGAGAGCTGTCTTCTTGTGTGCCTTGACAACCTCTTAGTAACCCAGAGGGCAGAGAAGTGACACAAGATGAGGCCAGCGATGGAACTATAGAGGCTTCATAAAGGAGGCCCCCGTCAGTGCACTGGCTAACCCAGCTAGCTCTCCTTCACTTTTCTCCTGGGCTCCGGGAATACTGGAGGCTAGCCTGCACACTACAGGAGGGGGGGAATGAGAGAGGAAGGGGTGAGAGGCAGGCAGAGCAGGTACCAAACAAGCAAGGGATGCCTTTGTCTTGTCAGAGTGAACAGAAATGGATTGTGTGGATCTGGTTCACGTCAGAGGGACAGGAAACAGTTGACAAAAAGGGAAAGGCTGGAATCAAAACCAAAGAGAGGCCTTTGCAAACCCCCGAGAGCATAGATTGATTTCCCCTCTTCACATCCTGGCTGGGAACCAAAGGAGAGAACAGGTGTTACAGCCCAGAGAAAAACAACACAACACTTTCCATGAGGGGAAAAAAAAAAGTGCCAGTATTTTGCCTTGAAAAGGCTCCATGCCGAATATGACATAACACATATAAAGCCAACAACAGGAGGAACCAAGAGCCCTGAAGCCAGAGATCAGGTAAAGCCACGCAGTGATTTGTAAGAACTCGAAGTTCTGAGTGGGTTCCTTAGTGACAACTGAAGCTACGTTGTAAGCTGGGTGGGTCACACTGCTAGCGGAGTTGTCAGGGTCAGAGCTTGGGCTCTGGAAGCCTGACGAGCCAGGCTTGGCCAACCATCCTCAACAGGAAGATTAAAGGACAATGAGTAGTGAAAAGCAGAGATCGGATGCTGGGAAGAAGAACAAATAAAGGGGTCCAGTGGTACTCTCCCTCCCCACGTTTCCAGAGCCCAGCCTTTTATGTTCACTACTGTTTATTTTATGAAATTGGCGCATGCATATTTCTAACTGTTACATCTTCTCGGTGAATTGATTTGTTTCTTTATTGATATGTAATGGTCTCTTCTATTTTTTGGTTCAAAGTCGACTTTCACGGATACTGGGTCACCTACGGCAGTTTGCTTTTCTGGTTCCCTTTTGCTGTATAGGCTGTTCTTTATCCTCTGCCTCTCAGACTGTGGGGGCTTTACTAGTGCAATGTGTTTCATAGACACGGCACACTGCTGGTTCTAGCTTTGTCTTCTAGCCCGTCTCTTTATGGATGGATAGAGACCATTTATTTAGAGTTACAGTTATCATAACCTCATTGTCCATCTCTGCATTTCTTCTGCTTAGTGGGATCCACTGGTGATTATTTCCACTGTGTGAGCATTTTTTTAAAAAATATTATCCATTAAATTTTCTATTTCTAACATTTCTATTTACTTTTTTAAAACCTCAATTCCTTTGCCGATGTTTTCCTGTGTTGCTGAGTTTTCCACTCAAACTGCTAATTTTCTCATCCGTTTTTTGCTAACTGTTTCTCTTTGTTGTAGACTTTCTTCTCCTGGGCCTGGACTGAATTCAGCTGCTTCTCTGTATGTTCTTTCAGGTCATCAATCATCTTTAAAAGAAAGCTTTTGAGATCTTCCTGGCATTTTACCCGAGTCGGTGTCTTTGAGCTTAGGAGTCGGTAGTCCTGGCTTTTTAGAAGTCTTGTTGTCTTTATTCTCTTCCTTCCTTTCTTTCTGTTTTCATCTTTGTGTCACAATTTGTACCCCTGCTAGTTTGAGTTCTGCTTCTAGTTTTGGGGTGGCATGTCTCAGTAAGCCTTCTACTTCTTTATTATGGATGCAGGGACGGGGGGGGGCAGTGGTGGTAAGTGCCAGGACATGTGTAGAGGTCAGAGGACATTGTGCAGGACTTACTCTCTTCTTCCATCATGTGGGTTCCTGGAATTAAACTTAGGTCATCAGCTTGGTGGCAAGCACTTGCTATGCCGCCGTGCCGGCCCATAAACATTACCATAGGCACATATGGACGAGAAACACAGTGAGTCACAAATTCAGGACTGTCAAGATTTTAGGTAACCATGGGGGGGGGTCCTAGGGTGGCCCTCACATGGAAAGAGGGAAAGAGAGAACTATTAAAACTCCTTGTTTTCTCCCCACGATATATATATATATATATATATATATATATATATATATATATATATATATATATATACACACACACACATATATATGTGTGTGTGTGTGTGTATGTCTCCAGTGAACAGAGACTTCAGACGTCTGATTACAGCCCCAAATGTCTTTAGGAATGCCTGGTGAAGTCAGGTGACTCAGGTAAGGCAGAGAGCAGAGCCCCGGGTTCTGGGATGAAGCCTCACAAGCACTCAGGGGAAGATGTTGATGCTTACAGGACAGCCACATGATAAGAAGCTGATGGGGGCAGACTCTTCTTCTGAGACTTACTGTCCCAGTTCTCCCGGAAGTTTTCAATGGGAAAGCTGAGACTTCTCATCTTTGCTCTGCCAACAAAGCATCCATTTCTGAATGCCTTTTTCATCGGTCACGATGCTTGTTTGCCACACAAGTATCCTTTTTGTTTATATGTGTGATCTGTGTGTGGGATGGTGTGAGGTGTGTGGTATGTGGCATGTACATTTTCCAATGTGCATGCACATGTGTATGGGGGTACATGTGGGTATTCATACAGTGACCCTATTTCCTTACTTTGGAAATAGGGTCTCCCCCTGAACCTCGAACCTGTGAATTTGGCTACACCGATTATGTCCTGGGTCTCAAAGGTCCTCCTGTCTCCACACTGGGATTATAGATGTGCTGCTAGGTTTTGGTTTGTTTTGCAAAGTAAGTGTTGGGGAGCCAAACCCAAGTCCTCATGTTTGCATGGCGAGAACTTTACCGTCTCTCCAGCCCCTCCAACATCACTTTCTACACAACCTTGTCTTACTCGTTGTGTGATCTACCAGGATAAGTCACAAAGTGGACATACAGTGCTCGCAATCACAAAGGGGAGCTGTCATGAGTCCTACAGGTGCAACGGGAGTTTGCAGAATCACGGGAGTCAACATGGGTAAAATACTTGGATCAAGAACACAGCTACTGTTGTATCAGGATCCAAATGCAGACACAGGGCAAAGCAGTTCATTGCAGAGGGTGGGATGGATGTTGAGTTCTTCAAAAGATAATTCTACTTAAATATCAAAGGACTATGGGAAGCCCTTGGGAAAAGAAGCAACGAAGACCTCAGAGAGTATACAAAAATGACCCTCTGTGGGCTGGGTCAGGTCGTATAGCCAGAGTCAAATAACACTTCAAACAACTGCAGCTTTTGGTGCTGGGCCGATGTGTTTGTTGTTCTGAAGTGTCAGGGTTCGTGGGGCAGATGCCTACAGCTTGGAGGAAGATGGGAGATTTGGAAACTTCACTAAACGATCACATTTCTGGCTTTTCATCTCAGTTCTGAAGAGCCAGGATGTCTTGGCCAGGAAATCCTAGCACAAATAGCAGAGGGGGCTTTTGGACATAGGGGACAGAGTCTTGGATATCAGCTTGATTTGCCTGGACATTGAGTGATGTCATGGGATCCAAGTGGACTATTAACCCTCTGCTGCCCAGAACACACTTTCAAGAGGCCACTGTGGCAAATGGTTCCCATGGGTAAGACTGAGGCAGCGACATCACACTTTCCATTCTTGCCTTTCCTCACCTCCCTCCTAGTGCTCATGTGATTTGCAGAAATGTGAGGTATGCAGGGTTACTGGCTTAAGTGCAAAGCCAACTGCTCATCTACTGTCTGTCAGTCAAAGACCCAGCAGATGCTTGAGTTAGTCTTAGGGTTTTTTGTTTGTTTTTTTTTTTTTTTTCCTTCTTAGATCAGGTGATAATAGGCCTCTGACATGTCTTTGCCGCCAGAATGGATGACTCTCTGTCCTTTTCCTTCCTATCTCTGCCTTCCACCCATTTTGTGACCAACATCTGCAACCTGACATGGCTCCTCAGACATTCTGTATATTACTGCACGGTGGTTGCATTTAGTATTGTGAGTGGGTGGGGAGGCCAGAAGACACCATTAGGAATCATTCTTAAGTGACACCCATGTTCTGGTTTCTGTTTTTGTAAATACAGAGCCTCTCACTGGCCTGGAAGACTGGATGGCAGTGAGCCCCAAGGATCTGTCTTTACCATGCTGAGATCACAGACTCATGCCATCATTCCCTGTTTTGGTTTTTAAGGCAGGGTCTCATAGGTTAGCCCTGGCTAGAAATAGAACTGGTGATGTAGATGAGGCTGGCCTTAAACTTACAGTGATCTACCTGCCTCTGAGGCCTCTTGGGTGCTGGGATTAAACCAATTCACTACCATACCCAACTTTCTTCTTCTTTTTTTAATAAAGACTTCTGGGTATCAAACCCAGGTCCTTTTGCTTGCAAGGCAAGCACTTTACAACGGAACCATCTCTCAAACCATATATTAGAAATATTTTTGATGACTTTTATACAAAAATATTCCTTATAGTCAAAATGTTCCAATCAACCTCCTCTCTTTTTAAAAGAGTTGCATAATATTTCTTAATACAGATACTGCAAATGATATATGTTGGGCAGTGGTGGTGCATGACTTTAATCCCAGTACCTAGGAGGCAGAGGAAAGTGCATCTCTGAGGGTACAGGGTCAGCCCGGTCTACAGAGCAAGTCTCACGACAGCCAATGCCACACAGAGAAACTCTTAAAAAAAAAAAAAAAAGACATAAACTGTTGCCTAATCCATGGATAGTCTAGAATTTTCTTTCATCTCCTCTGCAAATAACTCTGTCCTAAACTAGTTCTCTTTCTTCTTTAGACTAGAAGAGCAAATGTGGAGTTGCTGCCCCCAAACCAATGAGTATGCAATTAAAAAAATAAATCTTTCCAGGTTGCTTTCCATGAACAGTCTAGAGATTCAGAGCAGCAGTGAGGTACAGTATTGTCCCCTCAGCATGGAGAAAGTTCATCGGATGCTGTGTTAAGCAGGTTTTGAATGTTAAGGAGCTTGCCAAAGAGGGTGGTACCTCGCTCTCGCTCTCCTTGTGCACACAGCGGTTAGCACAAGAAGCTGGGGGTGGGGTGAGAAACCAAGCTCTCGCACGAGGGAGACTGACAAAGGCTGGCTCTTGTTAGTTTGGGATTCCGGGAAAAATTATTGAGGGGATGGCATGAGGCAAGGGACCCAGGGAAGCAGGAGGCAGGAAAGACATCAGATTAGGATGATATCACTATCCCAAATGTAGATGGTCATTGGGCACAACCAAGGATGCTCAATGTCATTGTCACCATGGAAACACAGTTAAAACACAGCACTTCTCCACTCAACACCCACTGGGATGGCTTTAACAAAACAGGTGGACAGCAGCCAGTGTTGGTGAGGATGCCGAGCAACTGAAATCTATATGCGTCACTGGCCGGGATGTGAAATGGGGCAGTTGCTTTGGAAGGCAGTTAAGGAGATCCTCAGAAAGGTGGACATATGATTCAGTATCCCGTTCCTGGATAGACACGCTCAAGGGAACCAAAAGATACATCCATGCAAAACTTAGCTCCCAAACACACAGAGATGTGGTGTTTATAAGTGTTGGGGTGCAAACGACCACAACCAAATGTCTGTTCCCTAATGAGTGAATCAAGGAAATGTGGCCTGCATGCAGCCGAATGCCATTTACCTAAAAGGAGAATAATGAAATTCAGAGGCAAGCCACAAGGTGAACTCTGAAAACAGTCTGACATGAAATAGCCCAGGCACATTGAAGAAGGATCTTTGGAATGGGGTCCACGAGTCCTTGGAATTAGATCGGGCACATTATCTCCCAGACCAACCATGGCCTTGTTATGTACATTGTTCAAACTGTCTATGAACTAGCTCTACTCACCGCACGACACTAAAATGTACAGATAGGACTGGGGAGACAGCTCAGCACTTGAAGTGCTTCACTGAAAGCAAGGGGACTTGATTCAGACCTCAAGAACCCACATACGTGCTGGCTGAGCATGACAGCCTGCCTGTAATTCAATCCCAGCCTTGGATAGTGGTGACTACGAGTCCCCAGAGGAAGCTGACTGGCAATGGGAGCCATACTGGTGAGGTCAGGGTTTGACTGAGAGACCCTGCCTAGAAGAATAATGTGGAAGAAAAATGAAGGATGACTCCTGACATCCACCTGGGTCTACATTCACACACACACACACACACACACACACACACACACACACACACACACTCAAGCACATGCGCACGCACATACCAATATACATGCATATGCATGAAAAGAAGAAAAAAGAAAGAACAAAATAAATCTACAAGTAATAAAAAGAAATAGAAAATGAAAGGAAAAGAGGGATCTAGAAAAGAAAGATACAGACAGGATTCAAGGCAGATGAAAGAAGTGTTTGATAATGGTGATGGTTATTATGATGACGGTGATGATGGTGATGATGTTGGCTGATAGAGACGGTGATGATTATGATAATGATGGTTGATGATGGCAGCAGCTGCTGCTGGTAATGGTGGTGATGGTTGATGGTTATAGGGACGATGATGGTGATGAGCAGGATGACAGTTACGGATTTTTGGAAAGCTATCTTTTGAGACATATGCTGCAGTGATGTAACCGTGGTGCCAGCTCCGGGGTCTGCCGGGTAGCGTGTTTGGCCGGAACACTGTTGCAGATGTTTAGAGTTGGGGGATTCTAGACGAAAACCCTGACATCAGGCTGTCACTGGCATGCCTCGAATCTCTTACTGGCTTCCTCCCTGGGGGCTGCACCCCCATAGCTGTCAGGGGGCGTTTCTAGCTCCTTGCAACGTCTGTGTCTCACAGATCCTCAAGCTGCCCCCAGCCATCCTCACATTCCCACAGCATCAGCATCTCCCAGGAGTCTGGAGAAAGCCGGGCTGGTCCAGGCCTCGAGGGTATTGCATGCACTGAGCTCTGGGTATGTTATGCCAGACGACAACCAGTCCTTTATGACTGACTTCTCTCAGAGGCTTCTACAACTCAGCTACACTCTGTGTGTTTGTATGGTCACGTGTGTCCAGGTGTGTGTGAGGTGGTGCGTGCATGTGGGTGTGAACTTGCATGCAAACTAGAGAGCAACACTGGGTGCCATTTCCCTGGCATGACCTATCTGGTTGTCTTGAGACAGGTTCTCTCCCTGGCCTGAGACTTGCCATGTAGACTAGACTGGCTGGCCAGTGAGCACGAGGGGTCTGTTTCTCTCTGCCTCCCCAGCACTGGGATTATAAGCACATGACACAAGTCAGCCTTTTTTTTTTTTTTTTAGGTTTCTGAGAATGAACTTTACTGACCCCAGTACTTTACTGACTGAGCCCCTGTCCCCTATCAGACTTTCATTCAAGCCATGGGAGCATTTTTTTTAAATTTTTTTTATTAATTACACTTTCATGGGAGCATTTTTTAAAAAGCGCAGTGGCCTGGCACCACTGCTAAGGTCTGTGACCCCAGCTACTGCAGGGTGAGGTAAGAGGATTGTGACTTCAAGGTCAGAATGAGCAACAACAGCAAAACCCCAAACAAAAGCAGACAGAGTAGTTAGAAACAGCAGCCGCTAAGAGAATGCACATTCAGCTTCTTCCTGGGCCCCATATATATATATATATATATATATATATATATTTATATATATTTTTTTATTTTTTTTTTTTTTTTTTTTTTTTTTTTTTTCTACTGTCAGGTAGCTATGCGTTTGGGGGACTGTCTGAGACAATTCTTCAAGGATCAAAACTGGCAAATTCTCACTCATTGCATTATCAGCAGATTTTTTTTTTTTTTTTTTACTTGAGTAGGGAATTTTCAATTCCCTAAACTGGTTCTACATATGAGGGTATAGACAGACACACACATGCATTTTAAAGATGGAAAATTAGACAGTTCCTTCTTTAAGAACAGTTGACAAGGGATGAAAAGGAAGGCATTAATTCTAAGAAACTTCTTATCCGAGTGTGACAGACAAGCATCAGCTTCTGGGAAACAGATGCGCTCTGGCAGCTCAGTCACGTGTTGGGCTCTGCCATCCATCAGCTGTAAAGATGGAGACTTTTGTCTTTCAGAGAAGATAAATTCACTAGAGCAGAATCAAAGAAAGAGAGAAATGGGGCATTTTCATTTCTCTGAAGATCTGTGAAGTTTTAGAAATAATTATCCAAGGGGGAAAAAATCTAGCCAGGTGAGACTGATTCATCTGGAGCAGCCAGAGGAGGTTGGCCCCTCCTCCTTTATTTCCTCAAGTTCATCCTCCACAGCCTCCATCCTTACAGCCCCTTTATGACCAGAGAGAATGGCATCACTCCCATTTACAGGCGAATTGTGGGTGGTGCCTATTCCATCCTGCCATTATACGGGTAGCAAGCGGCAGAGCTGTCACTACCCCCCAAGTCAAACTGGTTAGGTTGCAGTGCCTGCATGCAATATAGGACCACGTGACTACAAATTTTGGGCCTTAATACAGCATAGGTATCTTAGAGCTCAGAAGGTCGTATGTCCGAAGTAGGTCAGCTTCTAGTGGTTTCCATGCCTGTCTGAGGCTGTGTGCTACTTAGCTTATGGTCAAGCCCAGCAGTACCAATCTTTAAGTCTTCCTTTGCCCATCTTCCCATCCCTCCCTCCCTCTAGCATCTGCTCTCAATGTCACCTCTTCTTTGCCAGCCTTGTTGCTCTTGCTTCTTTCTTTATACACCCTTCGGATGACATTAGACCTCCATGGATATGGCTCAGGACCACCTCTCTCGCTCACAAAGCCTTCCTCTGGTCACCCACGGGTGAGGAAACGTGCTCACAGGTTCCAGGGTGGCACCGTCTGGGAGGAGGAGTCACCCTCACTCTCGATGTTCTGGGGCTTCACATCTGCACACCGCACAGGTGCGTGCTGCATCCCGACGCACACATTCTCAATGAGGGTGTTATTGACCCCCAGGATGCCCAGACTGGTCCCAGGGGAGGGGATGAAAAGCCTTATTCTTTTCACAAGAACCCAGACGCAAGCCAAACACGGGTACGAGCCAGCATCTCTATGATACGAGAACACAGAACATGGGATCCTCCGAGCAATTACTGAGTCACCTCCATTGTCCCAGGAGCCACCTGTGGGTCCAGCACGTCCTCCCACACACCCTATGCCTTCGTTGTCCCCAGTGTTCGCTCCCTGCCTCCTTTGGCTTCTGCCCCAGACTTCAAATCTGTTTCAGTGTGAAGGTGACTCAGGCATCTCTCTGGAGAGCAGATGTGTCTTTTTAAAGCACATCTCTCTCTCTCTCTCTCTCTGTGTGTGTGTGTGTGTGTGTGTGTGTGTGTGTGATTAAGGAACAGAATGTTAATTAAACGGCAGCTGCATTATCTCTGATATTACAGCTTGGCTTTATGCGAATCCCTGCCTTACAGTCTCTAAGGGGAGGTGTGCAGTAGCTTTCACAAAAACAAACCAGAGAACAATTGTCTTCCACGATGGTTAAAAACCCCTTTGACTTTCCTTCCCGGGACCTCTCGCTAAGTGCCATCTCTTTCTTCTTGCTTTTGGTGATGAAGGGAAGCTGGGCAGCCCGCTCTCTCCTACCTTACCAGGTGGATAGGGATTGCCAAATATCAGCTGGGCTGTGGCATTTCTGTAACCAGCAACTTATAAGTCAGAAAAATACAGAGACTCTTTTTTGAAAATGTGTACATGTGTGACTGCGTGAGCTTCTGTATGCTACAGGCACGCAGGAGCCATGGAGGACAGGAGAAGGCACCAGATGCTTATGGCATTATGGGTGGTTGGGAACCACCCTGTGAGTGCTGGCATTGCCCCCATCTCCTATAGAAGAAGAGCCCGTGTTCTTGACTACTGAGCTGTCTCTCTAGCCCTAGAGTAGCCCACCTTCTTGGAAGGACTATTTATTAGGTCTGGCCTGGAAGAATGCGGAAGGGTCCATCCCCTCTAAGCCTACGATCCCTGGGAAGTCTGAGGTTTTGTTTTCTCCAGTTCTCCAAAGTCAGGGGGGAGGTGAGGCCGGGTCACTCATCAAATGGTCATCAACTGCAACCAAGTCATATAGCAGAGGAGCTGCCAAATTTGGGGTGGGGGGCGGATTCTAAGTTAGGTACGTTGACCCTAAACGGCAGAGACCCTCAGGGCTCTCACTCTATTGCCTGTTCTTGTCTGCTGCAAAGCCCTGCCAAGCTGCCATGTGTGGCCACAGGAGCATTGTCATGGCTTCAATTGCATCTCTCTGAAGATGCTGAGGATCTCACCCCTGTGAAGGGGACCTCATCCTGGAAGTAGTCTTTCAAATGACCATGATGGGGTCGTCAAGGTGGGCCCTGATACAGCATAACTGTTTTCTTATGACAGCAGGACTTCAGGTTTACAGATGGACCCACATACGGGGGTGGGATGGGGTGGGGGAGATGCCGTGGAGACACAGGGAGAAGCCAGCCCTCCTTGAGTCAGAATGGCCTGAATGAGGTCTTCCCCAGACCTCAGATGAGACCAGCTTGGTGACGACTAGATTCTGGTTCCAAAACCACAGGAGCGGCAGCTTCTAGTATGTAAGAACCCAGTGTAGGCCCGGTGTTTCTGCCACCCCAGGCAGTAAACAAGAGCTTTCCAGGCAAACCTGTGACTCCACCCTTACTCCGGTCACTGTGAATAGGACCAGAGGCCCCTCACACTCGAGCTGAGGGGTCTTCATACACACCACTCACCTTCATCGTAGTGCTGAATCACATGAGTAGACACCATCACTGGGTTCCCATTCTGAACACACTCATTGTCTGACACCACCTGCAACAGAACCGCTGGTTTCAGTGGCCAGGTCTTCAGGGGAAACTCACGCAAGAGGCTCAAGACTACAGGAGCATCTTCCCGAGGCAAATTTAAAGGCTGTCCCTGTAGAAAGTGCCAGCTTTCTATCTGGCCTTGGAATAGCCAAATGATTCACTCAGACCAGATTACTGTCATGATAGGATCACCCCGGGGGCCATGCTTCATCTCACCAGCCTCACCTGGGGAGGGAAATCCTCGAGACACAGATGGCATGCCGAGGCCCCAAAGGGGCACTGTTCAATAAGGAACCGAGCAAGAATTTAGCGCGGCGATTCAGCGGCCTGCCAGGCTGATTTCACCTGTCTGTCTTGGCTGCACAAATGCAAGCATTAGCCAAGCCTTTTTTATGAACACCGCTGTCAAATACCGGATGTTTACTGTGTGTATGTGTCTGCGTAGATGTGCATGTATGTTTGTGCGTGTGTGAGTGTGTGTGCCAGCGCTTGTGGAGCTGAGAGGGCAAAGTCTGGTGCTGTTCCTCGAAACATCCACCTGTTTCGAGACAGTGGCTTGGAGCTCACCCAGTAATCGCCCACAAGCTCCAGCCCGCAAGCAGGACCTTCCTGCCTTTAACTACTCGGGATCGGTATATACAGGTTTGGCTTTTTTTTTTTTTTTTCCTCTCTTTTAATGTGGGCTCTGGGAATCGAACTCAGGTCTTTACACTTGTAAGGCAAGCACTTTACCCACTGATCTAACTCCCTAGCCCCTTGGCCTCAGATCTGGACAGATGACCTTCAGGAGATATTTCTAAGTGCTAACTCTCCACCAGGGCGGCATGTGCCATCGTCAAGTGACAGCACTCCCCTCCGCTCTGATTTCCACAGTTTCTCGTTAAACTGGTCTGTGGAGAAAGTCAGACGCTGTGACTGTAGAGGTTTCCCAGAGGGTCAATGCACAGCTGATTGCACTGGACCACTGAAATACGCCTAGGGTTGTCAGCTGCAGCACTGGAGATGTTTGGACTTGGTAATTTTCTCTCTCTGTAGGTCGGAGGTCTACACTGGGATCCTCAGGTCTCAACATTTTACGTGGGTGCTGGGGACCAGAACTCAGCTTCTAATGCTTGTACCGTCAACACTAGACCCACTGAGCCTGCGCCCCTTCCACACAGAACCTGCATTTTAACCAGCTCCTCGGTGGACTCCTGGACTTCAGCTACCGCCAACCAGCAGTGACGGCAGCAGCCCTCAGACCCCATCTTTCCTCAGCGAGCCCTGGCAGAGTAGAGCCTTTTGGACTCCACTTCCTGGTATCCAGTGTGCTTACCTTGTAAGTGTCTGCATCCGGGTCATTCTCTTGCTCTTCAGTTCTCAGTGGGACGCTCATTTGGTTGCCCATTGTTCCTCTGATAGAATAAAGGGAGGAAAATAAAAACACAAACCTTAGCACTTGAAGGTGAAACCAAGATACAGACAAGCCCTCACTCCGGCTGGCACCTGCCTCCAGCCTTCTCTTTCTCCACAATGAAATTCCTGGAAAAAAAATCTCAACCCTTGGATACCATTTAAAAATATATATTTAAAAAATGATTTATTAATTTTATTTTATGTGTCTGGGTGTTTTTGCCTTTGTGGCACCTGTGTGCCATGTACATGCAGTGTCCCAAAAGGCCAGCAGAGGGCGCTGGATCCCCCTAGAACTGACGTTTACAGAGCCGTGAGCCAACATGTGGATGCTGAGAATTGAACCCAGGTCCTTTGGAAGAGCCAAGGGGAGGAACAAGGCGTCTCCAGAACATCTTCACTCCTGACAGGACAGGTGATAACTCAGACAAGCACGGTTCCTTGTGTGGAGACTGTTCTAGGAGCTTCTCCGCTCCCATTCGAGAACTCATTCGACTTTTCAAGACAGGGTTCCTCTGTGTAGCGTTGGCTGCCCTGGACTTGCTTTGTAGACCCAGCTGGGATCCAACTCACTGAGATCCAGATCCACCTGCCTCGGCCTCCCCGAGTGCTGGGGTTACAGGCGTGCGCCATCATGCTACCATTCATTGACTCCTTGTAACAAATCAGCAGGACCATGGGAATGTTGCCCAAGTTTGCCGACGAGAAAAGCAAGGCAATACATAAACAGGTGTGTGTACTTGTGTACACACGCGGACACCTTTATACATTTATACGCAGCGCACGCGCACACACACGAGGCCGCTATCAAAATTCAGCTTTTTACAAGCTTAAACATTGCTCGTTAGCAATCCAGCACAGTTCATTTATAAGCTCTTATTGTTCGATCCAAGTGTGAGATCCTATTTAGCGGCGACGGGGGGTGGGGGGGAGGTTGTGGTTGTGTGTGCACCTGTCTGCGAATGTGTGTGGGCATGTGTGTCGGTCAGAGGCTCACATCCAGGTGTCCTCCTCGATTCCTCCACCTTAGTGTTTTGAGGCACTTGGGTCCTGGGAATCTGATCTCAGATCCTCACGCTTGTGTGCGAGCACTTCGCCTGCTGAACCATCTCCCCGGGGTCCTTAAGGGGCGACTGCTTTCAGCACACAGTTAAGTTCATGGACTGTCTTGGGCTGGGAGATGTTCAGTCAAGATGACAAGTCTTTTCATCCCACAGAGCTGAGGTTCCCCGACCCTTTTGCTGCACGCTCTAAACAAGTCTTTCTGCAACTTCAGGGCCAGGGTGGGTAAGCAGTGGGAAACGCGGGGCCTGTGTTTTGCTGAGATCACTGCTTTCTTCGGCAATCAGAATGTCCCCCTAAAGCCGTCCATTAACTGTTTTAATCGCAATATCAACGAAAAAGGTTTACTGCCACCTACTGGCAGATATAAGAACAGCAGAAATGAATTCCTTGAGCCAAAAGGCTAAAACTTCAAGCAACCTGAGGTTGTCCGGAGCACTTTGATGGCTGGAAAGGAACATCTACTAACAGCTGGCAGGAGGGTGGCAAGGTTTCCAGGGCCCAACAGTGCTGCGACTAATAAAGCAGGAATGATAGCCATGCCTGTCCGGTCTGGAGAATTCACACAGGCTGGTGCAGAGGGCCCTAGGCCAGTAGTTCTCAACCTGTAGGTCAGCAAACCGCAGCAGCCATTGGAAAACACAGACATTTACATTACAATTCACTAACAGTAGCAAAATCACAGTTTTGAACCATAGTTTTATGGTGGGGGGGGTCACCATCACGTGAGGAACTGCATTAAAGGTCGCAGTATTGGGAAGGTTGAGAACCGCTGGTCTAAGGGAGCCCAGTGGAACATGGGATTGCAAAGCGGGCTCTAGAGTTTACACTGAGTTTACATATGCCTGATGGCTCAGGCTATCGAACCCCCTTTTAAAAAGGTGTACAAGTGTTTTGTATGTGTGTGCATCACCTGGGTGCCTGGTGCCCAGGGAGGTCAGAAGTGGCCATTGAATCCCCTGGAACTGAAGTTATAGACAGATACTTGATGCCATGGGGGAGCAGGGAGCTAAACACCCAGTTCCTCTGCCAAAGCAGCCAGTTCTCCTAACCACTGAGCCATCTCTCTGTCCCCGAGCACTTTTAAAAGTGAGATAAAACTTTGTATCTATCCCACTAGCTCATTTGCAGATGGTCAGTATTTTCATGTGTGGGGTTTTCTTTTTGCTGTTTAAGTTTGTGCAAATTTTTATGTATCCTAGATATTAACCCTCCGTCTGGGTACAGCTGGCTAAGATTTTTTTCCCATTCCATACAGGCTCTCTGTGCCCTCTGTTGGTAGTTTCCTATTCTATGCAGTGACTTTTAAACTTCATGCAGTCCTATTTGCTAATTCTTGGGGCTATTTCCTATGCCATTGGAGTGCAGTTCAGAAAGTTCTTGCTCATTGCATAGAAGCTTCTATGCAATAGGGAGTGGGAGAGTATGAGGGAAAGAGAAGGCAGGAGAATTAATAACACGTTTGGTGATGTTGTGCCGAAAGCTAATACTTTTATGCTAGTTTAAAAGTTAATTAATTAAGGACAATAGGCCAATCTCAAGAGATGACTGTGAGGATTAAGGGAATTAATGTACACAAAGTGCTGTGCTCAGGGCCTGGCACATGGCAGCACCACCTAAATGCTAGCCACAAACAGGAGCATCTTCACTACTGTCCTCTCCTCAAAGGTGTCTGGTGATGAGACTCCGCTGAGGAATCTGTGTTTGGCTCCCAACTGCGTGAACTGTGAAAGGAGAGGTCTCTGCCATGAAGGCTCCTCACTCCTATCTGTGGTTTTTACTTTATTTTTCAGACTGAGCAGACTAAAGGGTTTAGGAGATGGCTCTGTAGGTAAAATGCTTGCCACACAAGCATGAGCCTGAGTGAGGTCTCAGGAGCTTCTGTATGGAGCTGGCTGCAGTGTTGTGTACCTCCAAACCCAACACTGAGGAGGCAGCAAAAGGCACATGGGGATCGTCGGTCAGCCTGGCTAATCTATGTTGTGAGCCTCAGACCAGGAGAGACCCTGTCTCAAAGCACACTCTGGCAGAGGACCTTGGTTCAGTTCCCAGCACACACGAGATGGCTCACAGCCACCTGTGACTCCAGTCCTTTTTCTAGCCTCCAAGGGCCCCAGGCACACATGGTATACATGTAAAAAAACAAAACTAAAACAAAACACCCAATATGGACAGCATCTGAGGAATGACAGCCAAGATTGGCCTCTGGCCTTCACACACACACACACACACACACACACACACACACACACACACACACA
>NW_026596234.1:7826151-7828358 GCF_907164565.1 Psammomys obesus | reverse complement strand
ACACACACACACACACACACACACACACACACACACACACACACACAAGTTCCATGCACGCCTTGACAGGACTCAGATAAATAAATAAATGTCATTTATTACCAATGACTAACATCACTAATGCATGCTAGCTACCAGGAATAATATCTATTTCTCATCATAATGCCTTGAGATCAGCCAGCCACTCTGGGTTCTGACTGACGTGAATGTGCCAGTCTGAGTGTTGCTAAGCAACACCTCTTGATTGACACCCATGGCAATACTTTTGCCCCTCATTTCAACTGTGGATTAGCAGCGATCCTGCTCCTGAGATTCAAGCCTGCAGTAGCAAAAAGCACTTCCTCCCAGCAGGCAGCTAAATGACTGTTAGGTGCAAGGGAAGGGGGAGGGGCCTGCAGGGGAGGAATGGTGACAGAATTAGTCACCAGGCAAACAAGAAACACCTTTGATCAATGCTGTGGAATGCAGGCAAACCACAAGCCACTGCCGCTGGCACACTGGCATCACCAGCCTCTCTCCAAGCTCCCAAGGGGAGGTGAGTATTGCTGGTGAAATCACGAGAGTAGACCCACTGTGCTCAGCCCCGCCATCTAGATCCGCCTTCCTGGGTGCCTGGAACGGGGATTCTGTGACTACCATCAGGTTGTTTACCGGGGGGCTCAGGACAGAAATGCACTCTCCCTAAACCCCTCAACCCAGCCTGGAGTCCGGGGGAAGGGCTTCCGGCTGGGTGTTCAGCAGTGTTTGGGGACGTGGTGTCCTGCTTCTGGAACCCTCCATTGCTTTTGCACATAGAGTGAGTGGCTCCGGAAGGCAGACCGTTTACTAGTTTTTACTTTTGCTTTAGTTTCTTTCTCTC
The DNA here is from genome assembly GCF_907164565.1 of Psammomys obesus. NCBI lineage: Eukaryota > Metazoa > Chordata > Mammalia > Rodentia > Muridae > Psammomys > Psammomys obesus. Next base: position 7,827,499 of record NW_026596234.1, on the reverse strand, counting down.
TCTTTTCAGTACCGGGGATTGAACCCAGGGCCTCAAGCATGTTAGGCAAGCGCTCTACCATTGAGCTACATCCTGTTAGTCCCCAGTTTGGTTTTAGAAAAGAGAGTCTCACTAGGTGGCCTAGGTTACGGGGCTTGAGTTTGTTCTGTAGCCCAGAGAAGGCCTTGTACTTGCAATCCTCCTGCCTCAGCTGAGAGGACAGGTCTGCACCACCAGGCCCAGGTTTGACTAACCCGGTTTGGAGTCCTGAACCGCACACCTGTGATTGAATGATAGGGACAGTGACATGAACTGGCGGTGTCCTGTGCACTGGGCCGGGCCAGCGTCGGTTTTCCCTGGACGCCCATGCATGCAGACATCCTTCTTGGAGCCTGGGCAGCCACAGCATGAGTGATGAAGGGATTGCCTCTCTGTGGTTCACTCAGTTCTGCTCACCCCACATAGCCTGGCCCCATTACCAGGTGTTTGTTTCCCTTCCGGAAGCTCTCATTCTCTGGACGGCAGCAGCAGAAACTGAGGTTCTGCGGTCCCTCCCCGCATGCCTGTGATCTTCAAGAAGCCCACATCTTGTCTGTCCTTCCTGCATCCCTCCTGGCCTCGCTTCCTGCTTGCTGGTTAAATGGAGAAGAAAGCTACAGAGAGCCCCAGACGGGCTTTGAACCCAGATCCGTGAGGACTTGGCACAGACCTCAGCCACTCGACTGCACGCATAGCATTAGGCTGAAGTACGCAAGCTACCGGCACTGTGCTGCACACCAGCCAGGGCAGAACCTGCGGGAGGGAGGTGGCTCTCCTCAGAGCTGGCTGTCCCTCTCCCCTGGGTCTCTAGACACAAACCAGCCAGGATCCTGAGCTGGCACAGCCACTGCTTCCTAGAACACAAACCCTCTTCCTTAAAGAGAACACACACCCAGGTAGCCTGGCTTCGAGGTGTGTGCCTGTTACCCCAGTGCTCAGGAAGCTAAGGCGGGGGAACAGTGAGTTTGCAACCAACCTGGGTTTCATAGCGAGACTATGTCAAAACACTAAAACCAAACAAAACCAGATACGCCTTGGGAGGTCTCTGGAAAAAAAAAAAAAAGGTAAAAAAGAATTATCTGTGATTCTGAGCTCCCTCCCTCAGGTTGAAGTCACTGCTGTGTACACACCTTCTCTTTCATTAGGGAAGAGATGTTCATGCCCCAGGGCTGAGGGCATCGATCACAGCAGGGCTGGAACCAGGGTGAGGTGGCTTCAGACATGAGGAAAGGAAAGGCAAGACTCCCAGGCATCAGGTTGAACCAGGGGTAACTTTTTCCTTTTTCTCTTCTCTTCTCTTCTCTTCTCTTCTCTTCTCTTCTCTTCTCTT
>NW_026596234.1:7813563-7826141 GCF_907164565.1 Psammomys obesus | reverse complement strand
TCTCTTCTCTTCTCTTCTCTTCTCTTCTCTTCTCTTCTCTTCTCTTCGGTCTCACACTACAGTACAGGTTGGAACTCACAACCTGACTCAGCCTGGCTTCCAACTAATCGCAACCTTCCTGCCTCAGCCTCCCAAGCACTGGGTTACAGAGGTGAAACTTCTTTTGTTTGTTTCTTTGTTTGATCGGTTGGTTGGTTTTTCTGTGGTGCTATAGATGGAACCCAGGATCTCTTGTTTGGCAGGCAAGTGTTCTACCTTTGAGCTATCTTCCCTAAGCCCTTTAACACAATTTTTAAAAATCAAGATTAATGCTGTCCCTGTTCTTGTTCTTACTGAGTTGAGATTTTGTGAATCAAGGATGTCTTGATTACTTTTTATTTTGTGAATTTTGTCTTAAAATGTAATTGGCCTTTTTATATTTTTTTTTATTGGTTTCAACTTTTAAAAAAGATTTATTTTTATTTTATGTGTATGAGTGTTTGCCTGTATGTATGTATGTATACATGTATATATGTATGTATGCATGTATGTGTGTCTATGCATGTATATATGTATGTGCATGGATGCATGCAGTGCTCACAGAGATGGTGATGACCTGTCATATGGGTCATGTGAACAGAACCCATGTCCTCTGCAAGAGCAAGAAGTAATATGAACTGCTAGGCCACCTCCCCAGCCCGTATTTATTTATTTGTTTGTTTGCAACAGGGTCTCACTATATCCCACTGGTTGGCCTGAGCTTGCCATGTAGAACAGGCTGGCCTTAAACATGTGGCGATCCTCCCGCCTCTGCCTCCTGAGTGCCCCTGCCTCTCGCTTTAGCGGATCTTGATGACTGAGTCTTTTGGTCCTCGTGAACCCAGTTTCCCTCCTTCTGGATGTTACCTGGATCCAATAGTACCCACCCCTGCAGCTTTACCTCCCATCCCTCTCCACAGCCTCACTGGAAAGTGGCTGTGCCGTGACACCGATGGCGGATCCACGGCTGAAGGAACCTGTCCCCAGGGTACCTGGCCAGCTTGTGATAAGGTGGAGGACGCTGTCTGAGCATCATGGCTCTTCCAGGCAGAAGCCTGGTTCAGAGGTGATGCAAAAATCCAGGGACTTGAATTTAGCACACGCTTCACTGTATAGTCATGAACACCAGACAGAGAGAGCCAGATTCACAGGTGACACCTAAAGACTCCCTTTCCCCTGTCTCCTTGGGTTCTTAAACAATGTCCCTAGCCACAGATCTGAAGTCTGCTTGGCTGTGAGAGTCTCACCCTGCCAATGGTCCCCAGTCTCCTTTGACGCCCCTCCACAGTTCACACAGGCTGGAATGAATGGTTTATGCTGCTCCTTACCCAATACACCCCACATGGCCACTGACACTTCTTAGGAAGAGCAATCATGTCCCAGACAGTAAAACCAAAGCTCTCATATACCCACGACCACACAGCAAATGAGTGAGATCCAACCCTCAGATCCCAGCCTCTGTCTCACCCCCACGACAAATAATTGACAGTCCAGCAGAGCTCCAAGTCTCTGGACGTGGGTACCTGGTGAGCTGCTAGTGGAAGTATCGTGGGTCCCCTGATGTTTTCAGCAGTCGTCTCTGCGCTTCCTGTGTCTCCAGCTGTTGCTGCCCAGTACCAGACTATCTGCAGAGCCTGGCCCCCTGCTCTTTGCTTCCTGCTGGCTGAATACACAGAGCAGGGCAAACACAAGCTGGGAGGAGTCTCCCCGCCCCTGCCAGCCCTATGGAAACGCGTCTCTTCCTGGATTCAGGTGCTTCTCCTAGTAAAAAACAGAGCACCTGAATTCTCTTACATTCATGCCCCCCAGGCACTTTGAGCATCCCGTGGCATGTCCTTTACCCCATGGGGCTGTGCAGGTGAACCTGGGATGCAGGTCCTCTCCGCAACAACTGAGGGTCTTAGTCAGAGCAGACAGGTGTTCTGTGGGGGCCTGCAGCTCTGTCTTGCCTTTTACCTGCAGTGAATCCCGGGTGCCGTCTCCACCATGTCTAGGCCACCTAGCTAGGAGACACCTTCCCCCACATAATGCCTAGAACCCAGGAAAGCAGTTAAAGAGTAGCTTATTGCTGTTCCAAAAACATGTGATGTTGCTGAGGGTTCTTTTCCTCTGCTGGCCAGAAGTTCAGGGCATGAATTTATTCATCTATCTATCTATATCTATCTATATCTATCTATCTATCTATCTATCTATCTATCTATCTATCTATCTATCCATTTATCTACTATTCATTTGCTTGCAACAGGGTCTCATGTAGCCCAGGCTGTTCTTGATATAACTATGCAGTTTAAGGATGTCCTTTGAGCCACCTGCCTTCACCTCCTCAATGCTAGAATTCTAGGTGTGTACCTGCAGGTCCAACTTATGTGGTTCAAGAGATGGAATTCAGGGCTCTGTACACACTGGGTAAACTGCTTTACCAATGGAATTACGTCCTCAAGCTAAGACGGTTAAAGGGTGCAACAAGTTGTAGCATCTACAGCATCGTGCAAGGATGTATGTGATATACTCGAGAGCCTGAAAACCAAGCCAAAGAAGATACAAAAAAGAGAGATCAAAAAAGTACAGATAGTGTTGGCACACGCCTTTAATTCCAGCACTCGGGAGGTAGAAGAAGGCAGATCCCTGCGTTTGAAGCCAGCCTGGTCTACAGAGTGAGTTCCAGGACAGCCAGAGCTACACAGAGAAACCATGTATCAAAACAAAACAAAACAAAACAACAATAAAGAGTGTGTGTGTTATTTATAGTCTTCCTGAGAAATCCTTACAAACATGACTCTGAGATTCCTGACAGCCAGTGCAAAAGGGAAATGTGTTGAGGGACACTCCTGGGAAAACATTCAAGAGCATTCAAACCACTAATTACTGTGGCTTCAGTCAATAACGCACTCCCCAGGTGCTCATCATGACTATTTGCTCAGCATCAGGCTATCTATAGGCCTGGCGGGTGGGGCCTCTCCCCACCCGGGCTTATTGTCACTGGACACAGAGTCCTAACACAATAAACTGGACCCACAGAACACACGTCTTGCTGGCACAGAATGGCCGCAGCAGAGCACGGAGTCAAAATCAGAAAGCGGCAGACAAGTCAAACAGGATTTAAGTAAACACTGAATTCACAGTTGGGACGGCGCAGCTCTGGACTCTGCCCTGAAAGCTGCCGTGCAAGAAACCCAACTGCGGAAGGACCATCTCCTCACACCAGGCAATGCAAGCCTCCAACTTGGTGCTGGCTCAGACCCTGATCCTCACAGACCAGCGGGTGATTGTGAGTGAGTCCTAACTCCTCAGCCGTCTCAGGCTCCTGGCTGTGAAAGCTCCTTCGTCTTCCCGATTCACTGGAAAGGGCAGATGGTGGACAAGACTCCGAGAGCAAGGTTCTATGGCTAAGAGCTGACTGGCCCTATTCGCCCTTAAATTGTCCTCCGAAGTACTTACTGCCCTTCTCTTTGGACCTCTCGGGGGTCACGCTGGAGTAGGGTTTTGGCTTGAGCACTCACTGAAGTGAGGTGTTCAGGAAGTGCCAGCAGCGGGTTGCAGACTTGCGTTCAGGACTCGAACTGAAGGACTGCTAAGGCCCCACCTCCTCAAGGCCACAGACCCTGCCATAACACCAGACTGGGGAACAAGCCTGTACCTTGTGGTTTTCTAGGGGACCAAACCATAGCAGCTGGCTATGGAGTTTGCAGTGCAAAGAGAAAACAGTGCAGGCTTGTTCTAAAAGCAGGGAGAAGCAGCGTGGAAGGAACACAGGATTTTCCCTTCCTTCTACATCCCCCTACTCCACTACTCATGAATTATATTGGTGTCACAAGTCACTGCAAGTTAAAACAGAATTAAAAGTGCAGAGCTTTCTTGAAATGCACGGGGCTCTGGTGGGGAATCCCAGAAACCTCACAACTGCTCTCTCAGCAACGTATGTGTGTAAGGATGATCTGGACAGATGCCTTAGTGGTTAAGAGCACTTGCAGCTCTTACAGAGGGACCCAAGGTGAGCTCCCAGCACCCCCACGGCAGCTCACAAGCACTTCAGTTCCAGTGGATCCGTCTCCCTCTTGTGGTCTCTGTGGGTACTGCACACACTTGGGGAACGCATCCGTGCAGGCAAAACACATGCATACGAAATAAATAAATTTTTAAAAGGTGAGTTTAAAAGCTAGACTGGGTGACCCCAGAGCTCCGGGGATCCTCCTGTCTGCACCTCCACAGCACTGGGGTCATGAGTGTGCAGCACCACGTTTGGCTTTCTTACGTGGGGTCTGGGGGTTGACTTATCTCTCTGGCTGGTATTCGTGGCTCTGGCAATGTGTCCCCGCTCCCGTGTTTGGCATCCTCCTGACTTGCATAGCAAGCCTAAAACTCAGATCACGCATGCGCAGTTGTAGGCGCAGCAACCCGTACCTTTTGCTGCCAGGCTCGCTCATCGCCCCCACGTGGACGGTGGCACCCTGAGTGCGTGTGTGAAACGGTGGTTAGGCGAGCTGTTGTGCACACAGGCCCCATGCACACCCTGCACGCACCCTCAGATTTATTTAAACAACCCCAGCTCACAGATCACACTGACAAGAATACCAACGGGCGCCTGAAGAGATGGCTCAGTGGTTAAGAGCGCTTGGGGCTCTCCCAAAGGATCCAGGTTCAGTCCCCATCACCCATCTCTGGAGGTTCACGACTGCCTGTAACTCCAGGGAATCTGATGCCCTTTTCATATTCGCGAGATCCCTGAACTCAGGTGCACAAACGCCCCCCCCACCCCCGCTCCCACCACCCCCATCCCGCAAACACACATATACACAATCAAAAATAGACTAGTTTAACAGCAAGAAGAATTTCAAGGTGCTAAGGAGGTGGCTCAGCCATGCGAGAGTGAGGACTGGAGTTCAGATCCCCAGGACACACGCAAAAGCTGGGTGGGTGTGGCAGGCCACCTGCAAACCTAGTGCATTCGAGGCAGAGGTAAGGAGTCCCCAGAGCAAACCGGGAGCCAGAGGAGCCTGAAGCAGTGAGCTCTGGATCCCGATGAGAGACCGTGCCTCGGTGTAGAAAATGGAGAGTGGTGAAGGAAGACATGCAGTATCATGACCAAAAGCAACCTGGGGAGGGAAGGGTTTATTCGGCTTCCCCTTCCACACTGTGGTCCGTTGCTGAAGGAAGCCAGGACAGGAGCTCAAAGCAGGACAGGAACCTAGAGGCAGGAGCCGATGCAGAGGCCGTGGAGGGGCGCTGCTTAATGGCTTGCTCTCCGTACTCAGCCTGCCCTCTTATAGAACCCGGGACCACCAGCCAAGGGGTGGTACACCCCCAGTGAGCTGGGCCTTCCCCTATCAACCACCAATTAAGAAAATGCCCTACAGGCTTGCCTGCAGCCCAGTCTCCCAGAGGCATTTTCTCAGCTGAGGTTCCTTCCTCTCATATGACGATAGCCTGTGTCAAGCTGACATAAAACGAGCCAGCACCTACCTCCCCATGTGTGCACACCTATGCGTGTGTACCCACATACATGTGAATACTCAAATATACATCCATACACCCACCTACACGTATATATGCAAAAAAGGGGAAATTTCAAGATGGTGACCACAGAACATTAGGAGGAGCACAATGCCCTGGGTGGAAGCCTTCCTGCCGTGGAGGACGAGGCGGACACCAAGCAGAGCCACTCGGCACACAGACTTGAGGTGCTCCCAACACACCCCTGACATGACTCACCTCCTAATCTTCTCACCCAAGGATCTCCACCCCTCTCCAAATATTGACCTACCCGAACCATTGTCAACTCCTGTCTCTGGAATTTGGATAGAGCTGGTTGCAGAATAGTTGCTGGAAATCCAACGTACCCTGGTGAAGCAGGGTCCCTCGCTAGCCTGAGCTCACACCACTGGGATGTAGTACCCCTTCTGAAATGCTGAGCCCCAGTCCTCCTGCCTCTCTTACATCGTCTCTCTTGGGTCTTCTATCTTAGTGAGAAAGGCAACTAATGAGGTTCCAGAGAACAAAAATTTTTAAATTAATTTTTCTGTAGTTCCAGAGGAAGTAAATTTTCATTATAAAGCATACAGGGAGCATTTTATAATGAGAAGTTTTCATTAGAAGAAGTTTTCATTATAGCTCAGTGGCAGAGAGAATTCAGCGAGCCCTGGTTCAAGCCCCACTGTGATTTAGAAAAAAAAAAAAAAACAAAAAACAAATGGGAAGAAAAACATGCAAGGGAATATGCAAAAACAACAACAACAAAACTATGAGTCTGTCTTTTGAAGATGCTCTTTGATAATTGTCCCTTTCCATATCAGTATTATACACAAAGTGCTTATTGCAAAATGCTGCTTCGGTTTTGTTTTGAGACAAGGTCTTTAAGTCATGACCACTCAATTTTTGTAAAGCCCCCCCCCCCTTGGGTTAAACAATGACAATTGCTGAAACTAAGGTAATTTGGACCCTGGAACTGAAGTAACTTGTTTTTCTAGATTCTTCTCTCTCTGCTCATTGACACCCCAGCAGTGACTGGCCAGGAAAGATGGTTATTAATCACTCAGCATTCCTTAACTGGCTCATTGGTTACCCCCTGGCAATGAGCGGCAGCAGCCACAAAAGGAAACTTCTCAAATATACTCAAATACTCAAATATACATCCATACACCCCTGCCTTCCCTATAACTCTCCCAGCTGTAAGCAGGCAGCAGGCTCTGGTTCTTACAGCCTCATGAAATGAAATGTATGGCATGTTGAGGTGTGGCTCATTCTTCTGTCTGTCTTTCTTCTTGTCAACCTTACATTTGGTGGCCCCTAAAGGGAGTCAGGGAGTTCCTCTTCCCAATGGAGTTCCCCTCCTCTCCTTCCTCCTTTCTGTTCCTGATTCCTTCCATCCCTTCTCCTTGAACAACTCAGACAAGGACTATTTTCACTGTGCTCATCACATCTGCCAGTGAGTGAACCATCTTTAGCTGACTCCTTGCTTTGGAACTTTTCTGTCTGCCACACTGACTTCTTAGAGACCCAGACATCTTCAGGCAGAGAGCCTTCCCTTGCAAGGACTGGTGGAAATGATCGTCTCCCCCGCCCCCAAGCTGACTCTTAATAAACAGAGTCATTGGTTTCAGGAACATCCTTCCCTTTGGCCTAGTTTCTGTTGAATCTTTTTCCTCACTCTGCTGAGGAGCTGTGGGCCAGCAACTTTTTGTGTTCTACTGTAACATGGCCTGGCCAAACTATGTCATCAATTGTAGAAGGAATCTCTTGTATCTTTATAGAAGCACCAGTAGGCAGAAAGGATTCTGGGATAGAGCTAGGCATGGGAGATTTACCCAGGGACGTGGAGGAGGACAGACGCATGATACCTGAGCAGAGGTAAACTAGCCATGTGGAAGAATGTAGATTAGTATAAATGGGTTATTTTAGGTTATCAGCTAGTCTGAGAAGAGCCTAGCTGATGCATGGCCTAGGTCTTTGTGAAATTATTTTGAATTTCATGAGTCATTATTCTGGGAGCTTGGAGCCAGGAGGGAAAAACCTGAGACACTCAATAATCCCAGAGGATGGTTCATCTAACTTCCAAGCTTCTTGAAACTTTAAAGACTCTCTCCAATGGAACATGGGCCAGGCTTCCATGCTTCCAAAGCCCCATTCTCCATCCTACTCCTTCTCTTTGCTCTTCCTGCTCCACCTTCCCAGGTTCCAGGTCTTCACTCTCAAATCTAACCCTTCTAACTTGTCATGTTCCCTTTCTCTTACTATGAAGCTGCCCCCTTCTCTGCCAATTCTGTGCCACTTTACAAATCCTGCTACTTATATTCCACTCCAGAAAAATGTCTTTCCTTTTTTTGGCTAGAGAACAACTTCAGCCTCTGGTTGTTTTCCTTCCTAGCCCCCTTGCACACCAAAGTCCCTGCTCTAAGCAGGCAATTCAAGCTGTCAGCTCCACCCATGGTCAAGTTCAGGTTCCAGATACTCGGGGCTGCCATCTCATTTTCCCTGTGAGATCTTCTCTGTTGAATCCTCCCACACCTATCTGCTTCTCACTCCTACCTCCAACCTGAATGAGACATTGGCATTTGCCAAGAGGCTGGTCCCCTCCATGTGGGTGCACTGCCCAGATCTGCCTCCATAGCCAGCCTTGGTGTCTCCCACAGTGCCCGTCTCCACCTACACTAACTCAAGCCCTTCAGTATGGTGAATCTACCTGCTTACACCCTGCCCCTGTTGCTGACTTGTAACTAACATAAGACTGGGTTTTACCGCCCATAACAGACTAAGGCACAGAGCCCCTCATTCCTTCGAGCCCAACCTCGCCTGAACCATACCTTGAGTTACAAGTTTTTAAAAAGCTGGTCTATGTTTATTCTACAGGCTTGCAAAATGCTTCTCTAGTCTGCAAAAATTCTCCCTCCTCCACCCCTTTCTCTTCTCTTCCTAAAGCCGGGAAACCACATACCTGATACCCAAACCCCCACCCCACCTCCATCCCCACCCCCACCCAGCAGTAGACAAATGATAAAATGTTCTTTCAAAACGCAAAGCAGGGAGAGTAAAGTTGCCGAGGCAGCACACTTTCTCTACCCTGCTACAACAAAACAAAACAAAGACAAACTTATTTGAAAAACTTCATAAAGAAAATCCAGAAACATTTATTCTGTCCTTGACGTATCTCAATGGTTAAATATAATCACGTTACATGTGACTCAATGTGTTGTCACAGACTAGCCAGTGTGTCACGGATGTCCCCAATGGTTTTATGCAATCTGTCATCTAAGATCTCCATATGTCTTTGTCCTGGTTAGCTTTAGCTGTCAACTTGACACAAGCCTAGAGCCACCTGGGAAAAGGGAACCTCCACAAATCTAACAGATTTGCCTGTGGCCATGTCTATCAGAAGTTTTCTTAATTGCTAATTGATATGAGGGCCCAGCCCATGAGCCCATGGTGGGTGGTGCCATCCCTTTAGCAGGTGGTCCAGGGTTATACAAGAAAGCAGGCTGAGCAAGTCAGAAGGAACAAGCCTTAGTCACTGTTCTTCATGGTTTCTGCTTTCTGCTTGTGCCTCAAGCTCCTGCCCTGCCTTCTCTAGACCATGGACTGCAAGCTGTAAGATGAAATAAGCCCTGTCTTCCCTAGGTTGCTTTTGGTCTTGGTGTTTATCATAGGAGCAGAGAGGAAATTGGAATAATCTTATTCTGTTTCAAAAAACTAAATGAGACATATAGCCAGGAGAGTACATAAAGTGAGTGTACATGGCTTCTCATCTCTTTTAACATGTTTAAATGATATAATTCTTAAACTACATAGCCTGCTTGAAGACACATAGTTCTCTTTCACAATACATTTAAAGCGATTGCTTTGCTCCTCCTATGTTCATGATTGTCGGATACTTGGGATACAGCACACATGTTTTTGTGTGTGTGTGTGTGTGTGTGTGTGTGTGTGTGTGAGTGTTTACAATATCATTTCATCAAGTTTTAATTTAAGATATACTTGTTTGGAGATTTTTTTTACAAACAAAATTAGGTGTAAGAAGTCATTAAGAAAGACATAAAGGAGTTATAGATATAACTAACATAAAACCTCAGCTCTCAGGCCACTCCCTCCTCTGCCTGTGGCTCTGTCTCTGACTCTTCTATTTACCCTGTGCTGAGGTCACACCCATCTGCACCTTCCCACCCTGTTTCCCTTTTGCATCCTGTCGGGGTTCTCATGGCCCATCAGTCTTTGCTTGGCTGTTGGGGTTTTGATGTCCCTCCTCTTTTCTTGGCTCCTTGCTCTACTCCTTCCTTTCTGGGCTTCTGCCCTTTACAGAATTTCTGTTACCCCTTCCATTCTCCAGGACCCCTGTTCAGGGTGACAAAATCCCCAGCACTGAGTTGCGGATCCCCTACTGGGGCTGGATCTGAGCCCATTGTCCCAGTCTCTGCTTTCCCTGGACCCACCTAACTTACCTCCTCAGGGCACCATTCCTCCTTGCCCTCCCAAGAATGCCTTTAACTGTCCTGTTCAGGATCTTAAAATAACCTCTAGAATAAGATCAAATTCCTTTAAAAAATTGTCTCTCTGTTGTAATCCCTTTTGGCCACAGGGCCCTTGAGAAATACAAACAGCCATGCAGAGGCACTTTGCAGACTTCCTAGCTCTCCCCATTCTTTATGGGCTCCTGTCCCAGGGCAGCTTGTCTAACCATGATGGGAAGCAGAGGGATGGGCACACAGGGATCATGGGGCTTCCTGCTGAAGCTCTTATTTCCTTGGGGACTGTGAATCTGAGACTCTTTGGACGTTTGTCTTCATGCTTTGTCAACTGCCCAAGCAAGTAGCTCTTGACACCCGGTTTCCCGCGTCTTCTAGCATTCATGCTCTTTGCTCCCATGATGTGGCCTGAAGGGAGGGTGATAGTTAAAAGCTAGGATTAATTGTCCTCGTTCAGTTATTAGAGGAATGAACATGAAAACTTAGAATTCCGACTTCTCTTTACAAAATGGGGGGCTGGCAATGTCTTCACAAATCAGAGAACTGGCTCCCTCCTTAAGGGCACCACTTAGCAGGGTTTTGTGGTGTCTTCTATGGCCTCTCGTGTTCCAGCAGTTGCTGCTGCCTAGCTTCTCCTGAGGTAAATTCACAAGCATCAAAGTGACTTCTTATCCCATGTTCCTATCAAAAGCTTAAAAAGGGATGAGAAAACCCCACGTCTCTGTGAAAACTGAAGGGTATTTGTTAAGGGAAATGATTTGTGTGTTTCACATTTCATATTTAATCTAATAAAATAACTATACGGTTTGGAGTATATATATGTATGTATTGTTACATGCGATACAAAGACTGTTGATGTTTAGAACCTCAAGCATGATTTTTTCCCATCTGATGCTTAGATACTCTGATTATTTTTAAAGTGAACTGTAGAGTGTGCTGAGGTAACCAGGCCTTTTGAGCCAGAGGGTCTGTGTGGGGGTATTGATCATGGACTCTGAGTCACCTTCCTGATGTCTGTGTTGGAGTGTGTGCATGTCTGAATGTGTGATGTTGTGCACATGTATGTGGAAGCCAGAGGTCAACCTCAGGAGTCATCCTCAGGATGCTGTGCACTTGTTCTTTGAATCAGGGTCTCTCACTGGACTGGAGCTTGCTGAGTAGGTGAGCTTGGGTGGTGAGTGAGCCCACCCGTCTCTCTCTGCCACATCTATCTCTTCCCCTTCCCTCAGCTGAAAGTAAAAGGGCTCTGTCTATCACACCCCATGAGTTCTTGGGATCAAATTTGCCTCCTCAGGCTTGTATTCAAGTGTTTTACTGAGGGAGCAATCTCCTGGGCCCTTTTCTGACTCTTAATAGTCATTTGAGCTAGCAATATATCTGTCCAACTCCCTGGTGCACACTGGGCAGAGTTTCAAGCTGAACTTCTTGAGTGACGGATCTTTTCCCTTCAGAAGATGAGCTCACTTCTTCCCCATATCAGGGTCGTCTTGGTCTCTCCAGAGCTATGGCTGAGAACATGAGATATGAGGAGCAATAAAGAAAGGACTGCTCAGGCCACTGAAGCAGAAGCCAAGGGAACACAGGCAAGGTTTCCATTGCTGGATACAAATGTGGAGTCCGCAACTGCATCTGTATTTTTAATTATCCACAGTCTCCACCCTGTCCCTCGCCTCCTGCGTCATTACACATTTCCTGTAAAGTGGCACAATTCATCTAGAAAATTTAAAGAAGTAATCGGAGCCAGCAAGACGGCTCAGCAGGGAAAGGCTCTTTGCCGCCAACTTTTGACAAAATGAATTCAAGCCCTAGGACCCACATGGCGGGAAGAGAACCAACTCCTTCAAGGACACTCTTGGCCTCCATGAGCAAACCCTAGAAGCTGATGACGGCTACAGGAGAAGACAAGTATTGTCTTCTATAGATAAAAAAAATACTTCTAAGCGCTAAATATACAACAGAGGTTTGAAAAAATTTTATATTCTGGTTGAACTTTATTGCCAAATGGATGGGTCACCTTGACTGTCGTGTGACTGGACTGAGATGCTCCGCATGTACCTCCAGACAGGATTCGCTAAGGGGGTGCTAGTTAACTCGTTTCCCTGAGCAAATACCTGACCAAAAGCAACTGAAGCTCAGAAGAGTTAACTTGGCTCCCAGTTTGACGGTGAAGTCCCTTCCGGTGAGTCTGCTGGCAGGAGCATGCGCAGCTGCTTCCATACGCAAGTCAAGGGAGATGAACGCGCTGCTCAGCTTGCCACGCCCACCCCCACCCCGTCCAATCCTAGCACACTCAGGGCTGCTCTCTCCTGCTCTCTCTTAAGCTTTCTGAAAACGCCCCCAGAGACACACCCGAGGTGCGCTTTCGTGCTGATTCTAAGTCTAGGTAACAATGAAGATTAAATGTCGTCGGGGAGTCCCTTGCCCCGAATAATGCAAGCCATGCCATACGTGAGGATCCTCCAGATTGAGTGAAAGGTGAAGAAAGAGGGGACTTGGAACACAGGCTCCCTTCCCCTTTCTGGCTGCCATGATTTGGCTAACTCTTGTGCCCTGCCCACCAGGATGGAAGAAAGCCCGCTGACACAGAAAGTCAAGACAAATCCCCCCCCT
>NW_026596234.1:7801884-7813463 GCF_907164565.1 Psammomys obesus | reverse complement strand
CCCCCCCCCCCCCCCCCGTCAATTCCACATGTAGGAGGAGTTCCCTGGTGACAGACGCTGAAGAGGTCCTGGCATGAAGCTAACTAAGGCTTTGACTTTGATGCAACCACAAGTGCTAGTTGGTGACTGAAAGGAATCAGCAAAGGGAATAGCGTCCTGTCTTTCTCCTGGGTATGTCAATGTCACCTCATGCAGAGGGCACAAGGTCCTTGTGCTCATAGATGACCACTCAGGGTGTCTCCTCGATGGAGGATATAATTACCCATTTTTCCACCCAGAAAGCTGGGACTGGAGTTGTTGATGACATGATGACCTCATCCGCTTTCCCCCAGAGTGTTCCCCCAGGCTCTCCCTCCCTACACCTTTATCTTTGGCTCCCAGTTAATGGAGCCCGTCCTGAGGAGAGGTCACAAGTACTTGATAGCCTGCTGACCTCTGTGCCACCTCGGTGAGAGCCTACACCAGATCCTAGGCCCTTAAGCTATGGGACCCCTCTTCATGGCAGCATGTACTTTGCAAAAGAGGTTCTTAAGCTTTAACGTGTACCTGGAATTGCAATGACTGATGCTTGGGAACCTTTCCCCAAACGTGTTTAAATATGCTTACAATAAACCACCTGGCAGCAAACTCTCTAGAAGTTTGATCCAGCCTGGCTGACTAAGTCCAGCTGAACTGAGTCTTCACTCTCTCCTCTTCCTGGTTCGTTTCCCCTACAGCCATGACACCTACGGGGGCCCCCACAGTTTAAGACGAAATTTATGTGAAACCTATATGGCTGCTATTGGCAAGCATCTTCTCATGGTTTGTGGAACACTGGCCTGCTGTGAGTTATCACTGTTAACTGGACTGAAAATGGCTTTAGTTGCCATTTGATTTTTACACCTACCAGCTACCATATCCATGTTTTACTGGTTGAACAGTTGCTACACCATTTAATTTTGTTGCCTCTTAATACAATTCTATGCAACAATTATTATGCAATTGGAAAGCAACTTTTGATTGATTTATTTTATTTTATGTGTATGAGCTTTTAACTTGTACATATATGTGCAGTTCCCAAGGAATCCAGAAGAGGGAGTCAGACCCCTTTGATGGTACAGACACTTGTGGACCACCATGCTGATGCTGGGAATCAAACCCAGGTCCTTTAGAAGAGCAGTCAAGTGCTCTTACCCACTGAGCCATCTGTCCAGCCTCTATATATTAACTATTTTAAAATACTTTTAAACACACAGGGAGGGAGGAATGGAGGGACTGTGTCCAGTGCACAGAGCAGCAGCTGTGCAGATGGTATTTCCGGTGGTCCAGTGTCTGACAGAGGCCCTGGCATGAGGTCCCGAGGGGACTGACTCAATCCTTGCTCAGCCCTCCTGGGTGTTCAGACTCTTGCTTGGCCTCTCCCTGCCCAAGAAGTTGGATTTTCATTGGTGTTTGCATTCTGGTGTTGGCTGGGTCAATATTGGCCAAGTTTGTCTGGCACCAGGGTCAGATGCCAGCATCTCCCTTGAGTACTTAACCTTCAGTGTTCAGCCCACATAGCCCAGTGCACAAGGCCCCGGTTCTCTTCCAGCTTGTTTCTCCAGTTCCGAGCTGCACAGTTATTCTGTCTGCAGAGGGAGTGGAGGTCTTAGCAGAGGTTAGACCAGGGCAGGGTTTGCTTTATGAGTCTTTGTGGTGTCCCCAAGGAGGCTACTATTGACTCTTGGATGTTTTCATGGTGTGGCTGATGGCTGAGAGCCAGTATCTAGTTATTCAGCTTTTGCAAACTCACAGTGTGACAGCAGAGTGACAGAGTGCAGTAGCCGTTCTGTGTCTGGACAATCTCATTTGGAGGCACTCCTCTGCATCCTTCAGCTTTTACGCCTCCCCTCTCTCATCATGTTTCTTGAGCATGTCCACTGTGGAGCTGAACACTCAGTGTCTTCCTCGACGCTTTGACAGCTGTGAGGCTCTGCACTGACTGCTGTATACTCTCTGACCAAGCTTGAGGCTGTCCCAGGGCTGTGGGTGTAAGCACACATATTAAGAGGCCGTCTTGCAAGCACGTCCTTTAGCGAGATGACATTAGCAGGTCTGTCCTAGGCTTGTGACCTCCCCGGCCACAGACTTTTCGTCAGGATTCCAGTGTCAGGCATGACAACCCCCCCCCCCCATCTAGTCGGGAGGTGGTTAGTCGCCCTGTAACAGTCATGCTGCTGTTAACACCCGTGGTCGCCTCTTGTCTGTGGAGTCAGTCATGCAGCATGCACGGCCCAGCGCTGGCTAAGATCACGGGTGGCTTTTCTCCCCCAGCAACCTGCCAGGGCAGCAGCAGGCAGCGGGTAAGTCTCCCAGTTGGTTTGACCTTGCTTTCTCTATATCAAGGACAGTATGTGGAGCCCTGTGCATGCCTGGTCTTCCCTTCCCTCATCCCCAAGCAAGCTCGGAGCCGTGGACCTCAGGCTGAATGCTAGCTCTGTCACTTGCTGGCCGGGTGATGAATCGTGAGTCATTTTTAGCCCCATTGACAGATTTCTTACCTATAGAAGCAGAATGCCAAGCACAAGTAGGGCCTGGCACACAGTAGGTGCTTTAATAGAGTCTGCAGGTCCACTTTACTTTTTACCACTCATAGGATCCATCCTGGCACATTTTCAATGTCCCTCCTTTAGGCTTCCAGAAGAGAATTTTTTGGCAAGCAGAACTTGAGGGTTCTTGGCTCTGCCAGCCCTCCAGCCCTCCACAATGACACGTTTATGGCTGCTCGCTTCCTGGGAACTGTGTGTTTGTCTTGTCCGAGCTACAGCGTACAAACTTTCTAGAGGGCCTGGCCTGTGGAAACAGCTGTTCAGGTACATGTGTGGTGAGGAGTTTTGCAAACAATAAGCACGCCCTCATCATCAAATTGTTTCCTGAAGGGTGGCTTTAGATTCCTGATACCTACCACTGAAAGGAATTCGTCTCAGAAGCTGGCTTGCCCCGCCCACTCCGCTCGTCCTACAATTAGTTCATAACCAGAAGTTGGCCAAGAGATTCATGGAGCCGTTCATAGTGAGGGGCAAAAGGAAACGCGTGGCATGATCCAACATGCAGCTGTTTCAAGGAAAGGCTGTCTCTGGAGAGATTCATTTCAAGGAGTGTGTAGCAGGACAGGAAAGCAGGCGAGCCCACGGGTGGCAGCAATTTCCCTAGGAGAGAGGGTAGGTTGGAGCTGATTGCTTCAAGAACAGTAACTTTGCTTTTGAGATTTAGTGTCACATTTTAGCACAGGTTGGCCTGCCTCTCATGATGTAGCCTGGGTTTGATTTGAAATCTCAGTTCTTTAGCCTCCTGAGTTTTGGGACCATAGCCGTGAGCTACTATACCCAGCATCAGGACAGTAACTTTTTGTTGAAGAATGCTTCAGCTGGAGGGCCCCTTTCTCACTTGCCTGTCCCTAGTTTCTTACCGGGTGTCTACTCAGCCAAAGCAATGAGGAGCCCAAGGGTGCGCAAGCTCACTGTTGCCACAGGAGGCAGGAGCTGGTAGAAGGTGGAAAGAGAAGCCAGGTGGATAAACAGAGTAACTAGAGTCGAGGCTAGTGAGCTGCCTGGATTAGCTGGACCACAGTTGCTGAGCCTGCTACCAGTCCCGTGGTCAACCGACTGTCCTGGGCTGCCAGCAGCTCCAGCTAGCAGCCAGAATTGAGCGAATCCTTATGCTGCCCCGTAATCTAAGAAACAAGGTGTGTGTAAGGAAGTCAGTAACAAAGGCCAGGGAAGCTGCAGAGGTCTTGTTACTCATGTTTGTTCTAGAGCCACGGTGTGCACATTGCCACATGAGTTCTGTAAACAAGCAAGTCTTTCGTTTGGGCACAGTGGCCTGTAAAACGGCCAGGCTATCCCGGCAGCTGGCTGCACCTAGAGTTGATGAGGCCGAGGTCAGGGTTTCTTTTGTCCTACGGATTTTTTTTTTTTTTTGAATACTGGGGTGAAGTTGTTTGTTCCAGGCTTCCCTACACTGGAAGCACTTGCCAGCAGCCACTGAAATCAACACCGAACAGGCTAATATACTACTACGAGATGGAAATGAAGTTGGTATGTCAATTAAATTCCCTAAGGGTGGGGACCCCCCCAAAAAAAATCAACAAAGGCCAGCTATTAAAACACGATTGCAGAGGGTTAGGGAGATGGCTCGCTTAGATTCCGAGTAAAGCTCTTGTCACTTAAGCGTGAGGACTCGGGGTCAGAACTCCTGTAAGGCTAGACTAGGTAGCACCCAGCGAGGTGGGAGATGGAGGCTGGAGAATCCCCGGAAGCTCAGGGGCCTAGGTGCAACGGAGAAGGAGAGAGACCTTGTCTCAAAAGAGGTGGAAGGTGAGGGCCAGCACCTTCCAAGTCTTCTGAACTCTACAGATGTGCTGTGGTATGCTCCCCCACGCACAGTGAAGTGAGATATGAGAATGTACGTCTATAACACCACTCACTGCTTGGGAGACCGAAGCAGACGGACCGTGTTCGAGACTGGCCTGCGCTATGACGTGTTGAGACCCAACCAAACTGTAGAAGTCGCCGGTAGATTCGACGTGACGCTAAATGAGGTGGAAAATTGCCAAGCCTGAGGATTCTATTTATAGTCTGCAGCTGTCAATCATGTGTTCCCACTTAAGAGTTATTGGCACCTGTAGCCAGGCCTTGAACATCCTTGCCTGGGGGGTTTTCCAGGACAGGAGAAGCTCTGTTTTGAGGGGGACCATTAAAACTGAGCAGAGAACCCCAAGTTTTGCTAATCTAGAAACTTACACACCTTTTTCCTTGCATCCCACGATTTACTCCACTTCCCCTTTTGTGCCTCAGGGTTCTTGTGACAAATTTTCCATTGTCCCTTTAGGTTTTTTTCAACAGTGGGACACATCCATGGCTTCTTATCATGTCTTCTCTGTGCCCAAGTTCCCAGAGGCAATTGAGAGAGCGTTGAGTAAGTTTCTCTCTTCCATGTTCTCTTGGAGCTTTCCTCACTTGCTCATCTGTATTTGAGGCTGGCGCCTCTGCTGGACAGCCTGCCTGTAAGGACAAGGAGCACATCACAAGCATCTTAGCTCCCACATTACCCAGAAGCCTTTGCTGCATTGCTTTCAAAGCCACCAAAAAAGGCTGTGCATTCTTTCAAAGTTTTGAAGCATATTTTCGGAGACTCCCCTTTGAGCCCTCTTCAAGCTTTTCAAATTAGCAAGAGTTAGTTTGGGGGCTAAGCTTGTTGAGGGCCTTAATTGAATAAGCAAAGAAAGCAGAGAAAGAAAAGTATGAAAATTTTGTAAGGGGGCTGGAGAAATAGTTCAGTGATTAGGAGAGCTTGCTGCTCTTTTAGAGGACCCGGGTTTAGTTTCCCTGCTACCCACATTAGTCTGACAAAGGCCTGTAATGCCAGTGAATCTGATGTCCTCTGCTGGCCACCACGTGCAACTGCACTCAGGTGCATAGACACACACACACACACACACACTGAAAGTAAACCTTCACATAAATATATTTCTAGATCAAGGTAGATGGCTCTTTTAAGTTTTGTTCACTTCTCTTTTTATTACTTATTTTTTTTTTTCCTCTTTGGAAAATACATATGCGTTTTTAGGAAATTCTCTTGGCTGCAAGAAGCGCAATGCCAGAACCCAGTTGTTCAAAACTTAAACTCACTTATTTCTTAAGAAGTTCACCGATTAGCAGCCCAGGGTGATACAGAAGAATATCTTTCCACCTCTCCATGAAATTGTGTTTTGAGCATGGCTTTCGCTCCCAGCCCCCCTCACAGCCCACGGTAGTCACTGACCTAAAGGTCACACCAACACTAAATGAGGAAGGATGTCAAAGAAGGGTCTCTCCCATATGGCCCACCTGGATAGGCTCAGGGAACTATTCTTAGAAACGCTAGCGAGACTTTTTCTTTTCCTCGTTTGTGTCATGTGCCACTGGAGCTAGTGGCTCACCTGCAGACAGCTCACTGGCAGTTGTTATGCCTCAGCATGTCACTGAGCGCCAGAGTTGGCTTGAAGCAAACTCCACCATCCCCAGGGCAGATGCATTTCTGCCCGCAAAGAGGTAAAGAGAGAGTCAGGCATTTGCTGCCACAAGTTCTTTACCTCAGTGAAGACATGTGTTGAGATATTTGGTTTTAGTGCAGGAAATCTGAATTAACACCCTTTCAAGAAAACTGCCAGGTTCTCTGTGTCCAGAGTCTGTGCTCCCCTCAACATGGCTGCTTTCGTGGGAGACAGAGGTGCCTTTGACTCAGTGGCTCCCAGTGCATGCTGCATGGAGCAGTGAGCTGTTCTCCCAGGTACTCGGGTACCCAAGTCTGGGCAGTGGTACTCTGTGTTAAAGTCTCCTGGAGCTTTCTGTGTGAGTCCAAGGCTGAGACTCTCTGGAAGAAGGGACCTTATCAGCGCTTCCTTCTTCCTCTTTTGGTTCCGGGACCTGATTGCAAACCAGGCCAGCTAATCTGCTGGGGTCAGGTATCACCTTGAGATTAGATGATATGCAGAAACGGGACTCGGGGTGTGCTAAAAAAGCAAGCCCGTCTCCCCCCTTCAGCTCAGGGGTACAGAACCTCATGGTGTAACAAGCCAGAGGGAAAAACCTGAAGTGCCATTTCTAGATGTGACCTGGACCCCTTATACTCTTGCTTCTCAACCTTCCCTGGAGGAGGGAACAATGCTCCCATTGAGGGGGTTTGTGGCTTGAACCTGAACTGGCTTTAATAGCTGCTGCTCTCTCCTCTTGTGCAATTACGTAAACTTCCGGAGAGCATGAGGTCCGTCTTGAAGTTAAGGCTTGCCTTCCCCTGTCTGTGGCGTTAAAAGACCGCAGTAAATATCCAAATTAGAATCCCTTTCCTGGATAGATGGAAGAACTCATGAATTCTAAGTAGTTTCCATCCATGAACAATGTATTCCAGGAGCCAAGTTGACTGCCCTTGCTGAATGACTGGGAGGCAATTCTCAGGAATCTTAAGAAGCAGATTGTGAGGTCACAGTCTGTTTTCCCTTGACCTGGAAGAAAATATTTACTTCCCAGAATTTACTCCTCATTCAGGTCAAAAGCCGCTGCCTGATTTCTAGGCATAGTACAACACTATGTTTTGAGTTTTGCAAATAAATGGGACAGAAAAGTTTGCACATTTAATGCATCTTTTAGAGCCAACAAACTTCTTGGAAGATTGGGTTAAGTAAAATAATTTTTACAGCTGCTTTTGCTCATTGTTTTTGTTTTTAAAAGATTGAACAGCACGGAGATGATGTGGAGCAAGGACTCTGGGCAAGATTACTTGCTTAGAATCTTGTCCTCGTCACTTTTTGCTTGAGTTGCGAGTTCCCCGTGCCAGATTGCCCATTGGAAGCGGGGAGCAGGAGATCGTGTGTCAACTGTCCTCGCGGAGATGCCTGGCGCATTGCAGGTGTTATCGGCTGATTAAAACGGGCCAGGCACCACTGGGTGCAGGAAGCTGGCTTGTTTATGTATTCAGTTACTGTGAGAGAGAGAGGAGGCGGGGCGTACAATGGGGAAAGCTGAGGACAAGCTTTGGAGGCAAGCACATTTACCCACTCGCTGATCCATGTCACTGGCCCAAAGAGCTGATTAAAAAACAAAACAAACCAAACAAAAAAACTACACCGTAATATCCTCGGGGAACACAAGTGTTCGCCTAGGTATTTATTTAGGTCAGCCGTTCTTAAACAGGATCAAGATGCCATGTGTACTTCCTGACACTGTCAGCAGGTGGCGGAGTTGAATCACATTTTTAGATGGTCTGGGACCTATGCGTTCTGCCTGGAGGTTAAGGAACAACAAATTCCTCCCAACTGTGAGCCTGGAGTAAGTCGCTATACTTACCAGTTGATGTGATAGAAACCGTCAAAGGAAACGTTCCGACTACTGCCCTGTTTCTAAGATGTTAGCCTCCTGCACAGGCCTCACCTATTTGGAGATACTGGAACCCCAACCTCACACTTAAGATACCACCCCGATAGTTTAAGTTCCTGAGAGTCGGATATTAAGTGGCTGACAGTGTCTCTGTGGTGGGCGAGCCTGTGTCTTGTTATTGCTCGTAAGAAAGGCGGGATAACAGTTACCACCTGGCCTGAACTCGCAGAAGGAGAATTCAGCTCTCTTAGATGTTACTAGCAAGCTTCCCTCCATCTACGCTGAGGATGTTGACTTCTGTCCACAGTCGTGGATGTTTGTCCTCCCTGAGTGCTGGGGGAAGGGTGCTCGGGTTAGAAGACAGAGCCTTAATCTGTGGCGAGTAGTGAGCTGATCATAGTGCCTTGTGCCTCCCGAGTCTGCCAAGGCTTCTGAATAAAGTTCACCGGGCGAGGAGAAACGTCCCAGCTGGTAAGGTGCCTGTGCTGCCAGTGTGAGGGCTTGACTTCAGAGACTCTCTGCCTTGCGGTGAGCTCTCAGCTGCCGCTCCAGTGCCATGCCTGTCTGCCATGCTTCCTGTGGTGATCGTCATAGACTCACACTCTGAAACTGTAAAGCCCTACTAAAATCCTTCCTCTATAAACTGCCTAGGCCATGATGGCGTTTTTCTCTCGCTCATCGAAAAGTAACTAAGATAGGATGCAAAGGAAGAATTGTACAGTATGTCACTGTTGAGAGGGGAGAACCCATGGGGATAAAAGAAATCTTGAAGTCCAAAAAGATGCTTAGAAATGAAAGCTTTTGTACTATGTTGAAGGGGCTTCCAGGGACCAAAGCCCTCATGACTTGCTCAATTTCCAGAGTCTTCAACTATCTTCTTCTGGGATGAGATGTTTCCATTTGGAGGGAATAGCTACACAGCCCCCGCACACAACAGGTACAAACACACGTGGGCCGTGATTCCGTGGCTTGCCTTGCGTCGGTCCCTTCACTGTGGCCGCCACTCTCTCCTCTGATGAGACGTTGATTTGTAGCTGGCTTTTCTGGGACACAGCTCTTGACCCTCATTTCTCAGCTTGGTTCTTTCGTCAGTTTACTGAGTTCTCTGAGAAAAATGAACATGACAACTTAAGCCCTCTGAAAACGTCCACGAGGATCAACCACGTTGAGTAAACCCTAGCACTAAGACCCCCTGGCATTGCTACCCAGCGAAGGTTCTCAAACCTCAGTGCTTACCTTGTGGAGGAAAGAGTCCATCCAAGAGACACAGATGGTTAGACATCAAGTTTAGTTAGCAAATCAAAGCAGAGAGAGAGAGAGAGAGAGAGAGAGAGAGAGAGAGAGAGAGAGACAGACAGAAGGAGGGATCTGCCGTCCCAAGAGGCACGGCAGCCCACTGGGCCTGGGCTCTTCAATGCAGATTTTAAAGAAGTTTTAATGAGTGTTTATGAGGTCGGTGTCCTCATATTCGTGGGTGTATGGGACCGCTTCTCCCTTCTAAACCATCATGATGCAGCCCCCTCCTCCCACCAGGATATTTCTCTTCTCGAGTCCTTTCCAAGCCTGAACGTGGGGATGGCGGGAGCAGCAAAGTGAACGATGCTGCCAGAAGAAGGTCTTAGCTCACCAGCCTCGGCAGTTGGGAGAGTGCCCAGAGTCTCCGCTTTGACATGGTGGGGTCCACAGAGCTGCAGCTTCAAGGATTCTTCAAGGTAAAGGGTCACCCCCAATCCTCCAGAGACACGTGGGCCCAGAGCTGCAGCCTCCTTCCTTTCCCTCGCGTTTGACTCACGGCACGGGTCTCAGTGCCACTCACTGAATGTCACCCCCCCCCCACCTCATGCGAATTCTCTTCTCACTGAGTGGCAGCGAAGCCCACCACAAACCTTACAGACCATCCAAAGGATGAGCTGAACAGCCCCTGGAGCCAACTGTGCCACAAACACGCTGACGAACCGGGGACAGAAGGGACCAGCCCTACAGGGTTGTCTTCGCCTTTGGGTGCGGTCGGTCCAAAGAGCAGGTGCGGTGACTTCTGAAGAGGCAGCCCTTGACCTTTGGCCTGCGGCAAGAGTGTGTGTTGCCTGGGCAGGTGCACTGCCCCCCCCGCCTGCCAGGATCTATCAGTCACGGTGTGCCTCTGTGGGGAGCAGGGAGCATCCCCAGGCAGGGTCACTGAGGTCTGGGGACAGTTGTTTTCTCCACCTCATTGTAGCACTGAGTGTGGGGTGTCCCAGCCTGTGACTGTGTAGACTGATAGTGATACAAAGTTCCCTTGTCAGTGATGATTTACCTAACAGCAGGTGTTAGGGCACTGGGTGCAGAGCTAGGTGGAGGGTACAGGCAGGCCAGGGTCATCAGGTGCACGCATCTGCTTATTGAGGACCAAACGTGCATGCCTCAGATGGTGTCAGTGCCAGGTGAGGAAACTGAGTCATTGAGGTTCTGTGGCACACCCCAGGGCACACCATCATGACATAGGGACCTTAGGATGTAAGACCAGAACTCTTTTTAGTTTTTGAGACAGGACCTCATGTCGCCCATGCTGACCTCAAACTTCCTGGCTAATGTAGGACGGTTTTGAACTGATCTTCCTGCCTTTACCTCCCTGGTGCTGGGCTTGCAGGCATGTCACACCCCATACCCAGTTTATCGGGGGCAGGGGAGGGAAGTCAGGGCTTTCTGCATGCTAAGGGATCGCTCTATCAGCTGTGCCAGTGTACCAACTGTAGATTCTAAGACCCAAACTCTCCGAGAATACTGACAGGGACGTGAAATGCTGCAATGGTGGCGGAGAGCCTTCTGGGTAGGAATATACATGACGAACCAATTTGATATAGGTAACACGGAAACCATCCACATAGCCAGCAACACCATAATGGTTAAGTGAGTGGAGATAAGTCATTCCTTCAATATTATGTTCAAATTAAAAAATAAAATCAACTGAATCTCAGTGACATATCACTAGCATGCTGAATTAAAGAGCAAACTGTAGGAAGACACGCTCAATGAGGCCCACAGACGATGCAGGTACTGGTCCTATCCTTGCTTCTTGACTCGACTCGACACAGTGGCGTGAAATAGGCTCTGAAGGCTGAAATACCACAGTCTGGAATCAGGGTGGGTGTGGCTTCCAGGAGCAAGGCAGGAGGAGGACTCACTTCACTGGAAGCCATGAGAGAGGAACACATCTGGGGCACTGTATTTCTCACTGAAGTGCTGAAGTGTGGAAGCCCAAAGCCAGATGGCCACCGCTTTCCGGAATGCTGTAAATGCTTCTTCTTTGTAAAAAATCCTGTTTTAGAGCCGGGCATGGCGGCGCACACCTTTGATCTCAGCGCTAGGGAGGCAGAGGCAGGTGAAGATCTGTGAGTTCGAGGCCAGCCTGGTCTGTAAAGTGAGTGCTGGGACAGCCAAAGCTATCAGAGAAACCTTATTTCTGTACAGAAACCTCCACCAAAAGTCCTGTTTTGTGGCTTCATTTTTTTTTTTTTGTCTTTTTTATGTGTACGGATGAGGGTATGTGCCCTCAGAGATGGGAAAGCAGGAATAGAATCTTTTGGAGTTACAAGTGGCTGTGAGCCGCCTGCCATGAGTGCTGTCAACTAAATTCAGCTCTGTGGGAGAGCAGTGTATGCTCTTACACATCTCTATCTGCTTGTCCTTCCTTCCTTCCTTCCTTCCTTCCTTCCTTCCTTCCTTCCTTCC
>NW_026596234.1:7766928-7801874 GCF_907164565.1 Psammomys obesus | reverse complement strand
TCCTTCCTTCCTTCCTTCCTTCCTTCCTTCCTTCCTTCCTTCCTTCCTTCCTTCCTTCCTTCCTTCTTCCTTGACTCCTTCAAAGGAGTCAGTGGGAGGGACAGAGGTGGGTGTCCTTTAAATGATTTATCTTTTCTGTGTATATGTGCACATGTGCAAGCAGGTGCCAGCAGAGGACACCCACCTCTGTCCCTCCCACTGACTCCTTTGGGACAGGGTCTGACTGTCTCTGGGCCCCTCAGACCTGAGGTGTGCATGAGGCACCAGGCTTGTTACTGAACTCTCAACCTACAGGCCATGCCTCCAGACCCTTCTTTCGTTTGGATTGCTTTAGAGACAGGGTCTCTTCTGTGTGTCTCAGGCAGGCCTTGGCCATGCAGGAATCCTCCTGCTTCTGTCTCTTGGGTGCTGGAATTTAAGGCATGCACCACACTTTGTGTCTTTCTTATTGCTCCAGCACCTTCCATACCTGCTGGAGCATTCTGGGGGACCAGTCTTAGAGCGCTGAGGCTTCATTGATGAGTTTAGAAGTGAGGGCTGCCTTACTGGCTGGAGACTGGGCGGTGTGAGTTATCTCATGAGCTCCCACATGGCCCCATGTGTTTGAGAGCCCTCTCATCAGGCAGCTCACACACTTTGGAGCCCACAAGAGCCTCTGGGAGCAGAGCCCAGAGACCAGGCCGCCGATCACTCGGCACTCAGCAGCTCTGCACAGCCCTCTTCAATGAATCAACAGATGGCTCTAGCTTAGAGGAAGTCAAGTGTGTACAGAGATCACTGACCTACTAAGAGAGGGGTCAGGGAGGCCAGGCAGGCCTGTGACCTCCCAGTCAGAGTGTGACTTCAGCAGAGGAGGACACAGGACACCGAGTTCACAACGTAGGGTCAACGGGAGCAGATCCCACGTGGTTGGCTCGGCGCACATAAGTCATCCCGAGGCAGGAGGCTTTGGATGGATCAACTGCAGGCTCAGCATGTTGTGAAGCGCCCACACGCGGTACCCACTGGAAGACGGAACAGTCTGGGTGTCCCTTACATGACCACCACTGCAAGGGACACAAAGCAATTATTCCCTCTGATGGATCTGTGGTGGCTAATTCATTCCTTTCCTTTGTTTTATTTAATGCTTCACGGTAGTGAGCATGCTTACCGAAGGAATTACGCTCTCGACAGATTGGCTAGTTTGTCCTAAGACAGGGTCTCCCTGTGTAGCGCAGGCTGGCCCTGAAGCTCCTTCTTCCTCTACCTTGGCTGAGCGCTGAGATTTTAAACATATACCACCAACCCCACTTCTGACAGCCCTGTGAGTGAGCATCATCATGGCCTATAGGCACAGAGGGCAGAGCTGACCAAGCTCCAGTGAGCCCAGCACCCCCTCTCCCTGGCAAGCCCATTAAGATGCAGAAGCCTGGCCCCCTGCCTCAGCTACGCATCCCATAAGCATTTATGCTGGGGCCCATAAATTACACTTTATGCTGGGGCGTGTGTGTGTGTGTGTGTGTGTGTGTGTGTGTGTGTGAACGCATGCTTACACAATGCTTTGAGCTCACAAGGCTCTGCCTCCATCTGCTTCCAAAGTGCTGGGCTGAAAGGTGTGCACCGCCCTGCCTTGCATGATCCATACTTTAAACTATCACTACAACTTTGTAGAGAAATCCGTGAGGTGGGAAAGAAGCAGCAAGATCAACGTGCAGGATGTTTCAGGGAATCGCGACCCTGTTTTCCTTACCAGTGTCTTCCAGCGCTCAGAAAGGGTCACTCGGTGTTTGTGGGGTGAATAACTCATGACTGGATGAGAGGACGCAGTCGCACATCCCTTCAGATACCTTCCTGTCCCAGTGCTGACATCCCTTTCGTGGATGGCAGAGTTGCTCCGGGCTAATTTGGCCGAGTTGGGACTGCGTTCCTCTGAATTAACTCTCTTCCTCTATTTCCTGATCGGGGTAGCCCTCAGGGGACGTTTGCACGGATTAGAAAGGGGAAGTGAAAGGGCAGGCGTTTTAAAGCCCCCTGGAGGCCCGCAGTGGCAAGACTTTCCCAGCTCACACAGGCTGTGGGTGCGTCTGCCCGCTTCTCCCCTTGGCATGTGTGGAGCAGCGACTCTGCTACAGCAGCTAGAGCGCTGCCTTACGTGCGCACCGCTGCCCTCTCGCCTTCAAGCACCGGTCCGTGCAGGGAGCTGTTGAACTTCCTGGAAAAGGGCCACTTCTCAGGTAGGCCCCACGCATCGCCGAGAGATGCTGAGGAGGCACGAGGTTTCTGTGCGTCATGGCGGTTGTTTCCCATCATTCCTGCATGCCTAGTTGCGCCGGCACAGATGATTCTCAGTGGTCATCCCGAAGAATGTTCTAGTAGGTGGGTGTCTCTCTCCTTTCGGGTCTCACAGAGTTGTTTGTGTTGCTTGTCCGGGAAGGATGCAAGGCAGCGTCTCAGGTTTGGTTTTGCAATATGTGACCCCGGTGACTCCTGGATGAACGAAGAAGGTGATGTGGTTCAGCAGGCAATCATTGGCAGACCCACCCCCCCTGCTGCGCTGTGCTTAGGAGCTCCCGCCTTTAGCTGCCTTCCTGAGTCTAAAGTTCAGTCCTAGTAAGAGGCCAGTTATAAAGGATCCTAATTCTCTTGGATGACTGAAGGAAAGAAAGAAAGAAAAAAAAAATGAATGGAGTTTCAGAATCAAGCAGAAACTTGCAGGTCAGATTCCAGTGTTTTCTAAGACTAGAAGAATGGAACCCATGGACACAAGGATGAGCCATGGGGGACTGGGGAGGCTTTCAGGGCTCAGACCTGCCCCACAGGAGCTACGGTTGTGCCTCACCCATTCTTGCCTCTGCTCCTTGCACCCACAAGGCAAGTGCTCTATTTGCTGATCTCCACAGCCAGCCAGGGACCATAATGAATTACACTGGAAACCGAATGCAGCCTTTTGCACACTACTGTGGAATGGCATCCTCGTCCCTGCTTTTCTTTCTTCTTGGAGACCAGGTCTTAATAAGTTGCTCAGTCAGAAAGTGAACTCTAGCCCAAGCAATTTTTGAGTCGGCAGGCCGCCTCCCACACTGGCTCAGTCTCCCCAGTAGTTGGGATTGCCCATTTAGAGACCAGAGAGTTCAGACCAGCCAATTCTAACACTCCATAGGAACATGTAAGCCCTCAAATCTCTAAGCACTTTGATCTCTTTACCTTCCCCAAGGTGACTGCTCAGACACAGTTTGTAGCCAATCGAAAGGCTGAAAGTCTCAGCCGGCTGGGACTGCATTAAGGTATTTGGGACTGAAGCATAGCATGGAGTGTTTAGGGTAAGGGGTTTTTAAAGGAAAAACATCACATTCTGGTTTCTCGATAGGTAGCTGCAAGAAGAGATTTTGCACAAGCAAGCAATTTATCAGGAGCTAAGATAAGTTATCCTGACCTTGGGTTCCTAGAATAGAGCTGGGTAATTTTCCACAGGATTCTCCATCATGGAGACCAAAATCCAGTTAAACCTAATATTGCTTCATCGGGAATACAAAACGGAAGAATCACCACACTGCCTTGCTCTATCACATAGCGATGTCTTTGGAGGCTGGGCAGGGGGAGGGGGGGGCTCCCTTCTAGAGTTTCAGAGCTCTACACAAGTGCAGAGATTGTCCTCAACTTCATTTTTTTTTTCTTCATCTCTGAGGTAAAAAAAGATAATGAGAACAGTAAAAAACAAAACAAAACAATCCAACTTGCTCATGGTCTGAGGCATTTGCTGGCACCTCCAGTGTGTAGAGGCTTTAGGTAAAGGAGTTGAGGAGATGGTCCATGGAAGGACACTGGGACTACGAGACTGGGCGTGGCCTGCCAAAGGAGGCTTTTGTTACTCAGCATCGAGCAGGAAGTGAGTTCACACCTGCCCAGACAGATGTAGACCAAATGCAAGCCTCAGTTTTGATGGTGCAATTCCCAAGGTTTTTTTTTAGTACTTGAC
The DNA here is from genome assembly GCF_907164565.1 of Psammomys obesus. Taxonomy (NCBI): domain Eukaryota; kingdom Metazoa; phylum Chordata; class Mammalia; order Rodentia; family Muridae; genus Psammomys; species Psammomys obesus. The sequence goes on along the minus strand of NW_026596234.1, from coordinate 7,797,919 downwards.
AAATTTGGAAGTGTAGCGTACATCATGCGAAATGGCAAAGGATTTCTGAGGTCCACCTGTGGCTAGGAACCTCTGTTGGTCACCCACGTTGAAGAATCTTCTAGTACCTTGCTCTGTTCTGAAACAGGGCACACATACTTCCCTCCCCTCCTAAACCCTCCGCTCCCCTTCCTGTCACATGCTTGCTGAGCCTGTGTCGCTGGTATGCATGCATTCTTCACTCTGGTTCAGACCTTGAATAAAGGTAATGTTCCACTCTGTTTCCTTCCTGCCATTCACGGTTTGTGCTTGTCCAGCCAGGAAGTCAGGAGCTGTGAAGAGGAGGGAACACTTGAAACTCTCATGCCAGGAAATAATTTTTTTTAATTAGTAAAGAATTTCCTTTTCATAGTAAACTAGATGGAGGATGTTCAGAGTCCGGGTTCACACAGTGCAGGGGAGTTTTGCTCAGCAGAACCCAAAAATAGATTAGAAAAAAAAAAAAAAGACACAGCCTGGCAAATCTTTAATCCCCCAGCACTGTTTCATCTCTAGACTGCCCAGGCCTCTGCGGCGCCTTCTGCCTCTGTGCTGGGGGTACAGCGCTGACTGGGCGGACCATCCCACTTTTCCTGTCTCGTTTACTTTATATCCTGATTTCTATTTATTATTTTTTAAGCATCTTTAAAACAGAGCACAGTGTCCAGCCCGACTCTATGGTTTTCCCCTAGATCTTCAGACTTATGAACTCCAGGTTCAAGTGCAGACAATTAACTTAACATAAGATGGTTTTCAGATATGATAACCGTCCCCCACCTTACCCCATTTAGTGAACACTTTACCAAATAAGTCATCCTTCCAAGGCACATGTATTTTGCTTATATCGAACAAGGCACTACATTTTGAAGAAACATTGAAGATTTTTTTATACTTTGAACCGTTTGGACTGGGGAAATTCATTGTGATGAAATGAATGCGCTGGGAGCAGGCCGGTTGTCAGGACCATTAATTGCATGCATAGGGCCCTGGTTTCGTCCCCAATAGGCAGAAACCAGGCCACAACCCCAGTGCTGCAGGTGGTGGTAGGAGTCATCTCCCGCATGAGGTCATAACTGAGCACAGCTGACGCCACCCTGTTTTTAAGTGTTTATGTTCTTTGTCATCGTGCACGAGTGAGCGAGAACATGGCTTACGGGTACCGTGGCATGTGTGTAGAGACCCGAGCCGGTTCTTTGCTCCCGCTTTGCTGAGACAGGCTCTCATGTTGCTTCTGCCCGGCTGCACTCCAATCTAGCCAGTGCATCAGCTTCCGGCCTCGGCTCCCGTCTCTTCCTCACACCTCACCCTAGGAACGCTGGGACTACACGACCACACGGACGCATCCACATATTTTATGTGAGTCCCAGACGCTGAACTCGGGTCTTCAAGCTTGGGTGCCCAGTGCTGTTACTAGCTGAGTCTAACGCTGATCTTGCACTTCTGATATCTTTGTATAGTTACAGATTTGTTTTATTATTTTTAGTGGGTGTGTGTTTAGGTATGCACCCATTGGGTACGGATGCCTGGGGAGGCCAGAGATGTCACATCCCCCGGAGCTAGAGTGGTAAGCAGTTGTAAGCTGCCCCACATGGGGCCTGGGAGCTGAATTTGTATCTTCTGGACTAGGACCCATAACTATACACTCTTTACCAATGAGCTAGCTCCCCAGTGCTCTCTGTAAAGACCTTGCTTCTAGATGTGCAGTGGGATGGCACGTCCATCCTCGTCCATCCTCTCTCCATCACTGCTCACAAGCCGTTCACAAATTACACGAAGGTCCTAACTGGAGTCCACTTCTTGCATGGCATTGTGATAATCAGTGAACCCTGAACTCTGTTTCTCTCTTCAGCTGTTACTGAGCCTTCTAACACCCATATTACTGGTTGGGTGTGTCCTGATATAGGATGTGTTCTCTACGAAATGGCTAGGTGTGGAGTATATATGTTCGGGATCTTCAGTCTCAACGCAAGCAACACTCTGCCCAGAACTGTGCTAAAGTATAGTTTGCATAGTCAGACAGTTACCCTTGGATGTGTGCATAAGCCAAGCCATATGAAGGATGGAAAAGCCTACCCTCTGCCTCACTGGGGTGGTGAGCAACTGGCCAGCTCATCTCAGCATTGCTCCTTAGCTGGAACCTCATTTCCCTTCACCATTTCTCATTCCGACTGGGTATCATTCGATGAAGATGTATAAGTCATCTTTGTTTTCTTTCTGCCAGAGCATGATATTATTGGTTAGCACAGGAATGCTTGAACTGGAGTGTCCGGGCTGGTTTTCTTGGTGTTGCACTTATTGGTTGTCTAATATGGGTTCGGTGGGATTTGGTTGTAGTGGTGGTATCAATTTGGGAGGATTGAATGATGGATGACTGACCTTGTGTGACAGATTATGAACCTGGGAATCTCAACCATGGACCCTCTCTTGAAAACGTGTGCATATCTACGTGTTGGTGATATTTCAAGGTCACACAACTCCTGACACATCCCCAGTACTCTTGTTAGATCCCATTGTCACCGATGAGCTGGCTGGGGTCCATCTGTTGCTGATGCCAGCAGTCCCCAGCCCTTGAGAACCTGAGGTGTAGGGGCTGGACAGGCAGACCCAGAAACTTACAAGTCCAACCTCTAAGAGTCTGGGCCAACACTAGAAGCCGGACAGTTATGGCTCTGTGTGCTTATGCTAGAGGCTTACTGCCCTGGCCTTTAGCCACTAGACATTCGGGCACTCTGTAGCTATTGTAATCCTCGCTTTCCAAAAGCACTGAGATGCCTTGGGTGGCTACAAGCCGTGCTCATTGGACTTGAGTTTCTGATAGGGGTCTCAGGTGCTGGGACCCTCAGCTACTGCCACAGCTCTCTGACCTTGGGCGTTGAGACTTTTAGCCCCTGACAACATCTGTTATTATAGCTCTTAGGCTTAGAATACTAAGGTCCCTGACCTCTACGACTTGGCAGATTCATGGAACTCTTCCCATGACTTGGGCCCAGTTGCTCATGTCTGGCTCCTCACAGCTTTCTGTTTTTCCCCCTACATCTCATCCTGGACTCTCTCGCCTTCTCCTACTCTTTATTATTCTTTGTTGTCCCGTCATGGATGTTTCCCTGGTCACTCTTTGAAACTTCCGCTGCCCTCTTGCTGCTGCTGCTGCTGCTGCTGCTGCTGCTGCTGCTGTTCCTGCTGCCGCCACCTGCAGCAGTCTTGCTGTCACCTGCTCTGTCCACTTCGCTGAAGATTAAAGATTTGAGAAAAGGCCACCCAAGAGAAGTCTGTTAATGAATGAATGATTTGACAACAATTGTAACATGAAGGGGCAGCAGAGAGGAGTCTCCCAGCTGGTTTGACATGTAAGCCAGATAGCCTGGTCACGTAGCCGGGAGACACCAACCACAGTGCAGCCCTTCATGTTTTGTGTCAGTCACAGGCCTTCCCCTGGGCCTCCGGGGCACCTGTTCTCCCTTCAGCCTGGGTGAAAGTGACCGTTGGTGATGACCAACAGCCAGATGCAAGCGTTTGAAACAGTCATGGCTGGAGCCAGAGCCGTGTTTGAGAGCAAGCTGCTACAGATGTGGTGTGGCTTTTTCATACTGTTCGGTGGTCAGAGGAGCTGACCTGTGAAAGTACCTCTGTTCAAGGCAGCTGGAGCCCAAGAGGAAACTCCAACAACTGCCAATTACGGCATCCCAACATCTTAGCATTTTTTTTTTTTTTACATTTTTTTGTATCTACATTTGCACTGAATATATCCCCCATCTCGTGAAATTTACATATTCATCAGGTAATCAACATATTCATCATCTCCAGTCTCTTTGTTAATACCCAAATCCTCCTTTATCAGGATATTTCCAGTGTATTATATTATCCTTGTGGTATATTTTAGATCTTCCTCTATCCTTCCCATAAACCCACAACAATGTAGCCTTTGATCTAACCCCCACAATCACTCACTATTCTCTTGTTCCTATATGTTTACTGTTTACATTTGTTTATTTATATGTTGTGCTCATTTACATATAATGTTTAATATTTTTCAATTTTATCTGTTTTTATCAAACATAGATTCTTTTATAATGCAATATAATATGAACAAAGTTTCTCTCCTTCTGCTCCTCCCAGCTCCTCCTCACTGCCTCTCCTATCCAGATCCACTCTCTTTCTGTCTCTCATCACAAAAGAACAGGCCCCTAAGGGATAGCAACAGAACATAAGAAAATATAATAATAAAAAAACCCCATCATATTGAGTTGAACAAGGCCAGCCAACAGAAAAATAAAAGAGTCCTAAGAGAAAGCATAAGAATAAGAGACCCACTCAGTCACACATTCAGGAGTCCCATAAAAGTACTAACCTGAAACTATAGTATTCATGCAGAGGACCTGGTACAGGTCCAAATTAGCTTATTTAAGTAAGATCTGAACACTAAAGGAGTGTTGTAAGGAGCCCCCCATCTATAAAAACAAAGACAATAGAGCTTTTAATATTTCAAAGCTTAGGCTTTAGCTGGGCAGACTCTCAACCAGCTCATCTGCATTAACCAGACCATTTAGCCCCGTCCAGCTGCATGGTTAGCTATACCTTCCAGGCGTAGCCTTTCTCTTTCTCCTTCCCAGAGTCCCTTTCTCTCTCCCAGGAACTTCTGCCTTCCACTTCTCTCTCTGCCCAACTACAGGGTGTCAACAACTTTTATTATCCGATCAGGGATCATTTGGGAGGCAAGGCTTACACAACATCATTTTGGATATGTGAGGATTTGCTCAGAGGACAGTAAGGATCATGGGGGGGGCAAGGATTTAACATTTGAATACATAGAAGCTCCAGTCAACCCCAACAGTAGATGCTTATCATAATCGCCACAGACCTTTTAACAATATTCAGTGGTGAGCTGTGGCATACTCCTGTAATCCCAGCACTTGGGGAGACAGAGGCAGGTGGATCTCTGCAAGTTTGAGGCCAGCTTGTCTACAAAATGAGTTCAGGAAAGCCATGGCTACAACAGAGAAACCCTGTTTGAAAAACCAAACCCAAATAAAACCAAATAGCCACATACCCCTGGGCCATTTTCCTTATCTCATTGTTTCTGAAAATATCCAAAAGTGATTTGGAAAGGGGTGTTTATATATGAGAACCATCTTGCTCCTGGGCAGGATACCCATGGCAAGACAAATATGTAAAGAGTGCGTGAGGGAACTAGGTTGATTTCTTTTTAAAGACAGTTGAAGGTTCTACTTTCTTTTTTTTTTTTTTTTTTCTGAAGAAGACTCCTTCATGATAGTGACTTATCATTTTTTTTTCTTACTATAGGAGGAGAGAGAGAAGGAATTCTGAGAGCATTTATAGCTGGCCAGAATGGCCATGTCCAGCAGGGACAGCACTGAGGCAGCCTTCTTTCTCCTGAAGCTTCCTGTGTGCCCCCAGAGCATTCTGGGGGAAGGTACTTCTGAGCTGTTTGTGTCTAGACACATCAAAGGTCACAGACATTTGTATACCTGTTTCTCTAGTGCCAAACCCATCACGGGGAACCAACATGGCAGTCTCCCTCTGACTCACTTGAGTGGAGAGGGGGTTGGCAGGTAAACAGGTTCACTGGGCCTGGTTTGCGCCACACAGGCAACATTCCTTCCCACGAACGCAAAATCATGTCTCTTGCCAAAGATGATCAGGTAACGAGATGATGTTGATTCTTGTCTCTGTCTCCTGGGGCCATAACAAACCCAAGATGGCTTTCAAAAGGTTTACTCCTTAAGAAGAATGTGACTGTCATTCAACAGTGTAGGCACACAGTAAATACCTGGGCATGAATTCATGAAAATACACCATTCAAACAGGCCACGACTAATTAAGTGAAATTAACTCTGACAATTAATTAAAATAAATATGGAAAAGATAAATAGGCAAGATAAAGGGTTCCTCTTTAATACAGTAGTTCAACACATATATATCTAAATCATAGAATCTTCTGTTTATCTCAAATTTCTCTTATTTCTCTCTTTTCTTTTCTTTTTTTTAAGTTTGTATTTTTAATTAGGTTTTTCTGAGTTTGTGTGGGTGTGTGCACATGAGTGCAGTACCTGCAGAGTCCAGCAGAGAGTGCCAGATCCCCTGGAGCTGGAGTTACAGGCAATTGTGAGCAGCCTGATTGCTGTGAGGGGAACCAATCCATGTTCTACAAGAGCATCCAGTGCTCTTTGTCATGGATCCATCTCTCCAGCCCCTTGTTTAGTGGTTTTTGATGGACTATATACACTGTAATTTCACAGTTAAAGTATAAGCCATCCCCGCTCTTTTCTTGCCTTATAAAGTTATCCAGAAATTTGGATCAAGGAAATGGAATATGTACATATGCTTTTTTTATTTTTTATTTTTATTTTTTTCCTGAGACAGAGTTTCTCTGTGTAGCCTTGGATGTCCTGGACTCCCTTTGTAGACCAGGCTGGCCTCAAACTCACAGCAATCTACCTGCCTCTGCCTCCCTGAGTGCTGGGATTAAAGGTGTTTGCCACCATGCCTGGCTGTACCTGTACATTTTTAAAAATTGCTAGTAAGAGAGGTCAAACCAAGCTTCAAGTACTTGCAGCCTGCAAATGCTTAGTTTGAAGAATAGTACCCTGAGCTTTGTTTTGTAGTCTAGGCTGGTCTTGAAATTGCCACGCTCCTACCTCAGCCGTAGAAGTCCTGGAGTTACAGGGGTGTGCTATGATGCCTGATCACACTTTCTTCTTACAAATATGCAAAGTGTATCTTAGTGATGTTTTTAATGATCTATGATTTGGAAAATCTACTGCACCTGAAGGAGAGAGACGGAGGTGCTGGAGTTCAGCTTGACACTGTCTACTTTTTGTACCTCACCAAACACTGGTGGATATATTTTAATCTCTACTGCCAGTGGTGTGTCTGAATGAACACTCAGAGGAGAGAGGAAATAAAAAATGCCTTCAAGACGGCCCCTTTCAGAAAGCCTGTTTTAGGTCACAGACGTCCTATTCTGTGTACAATGGACCATGAGCTGATCTGAGCACTCTTGGTTCTTAATTGTCTCAATGTCCTGAAGGAAGGATGAACTAACTCTCTACTGCTTCAGCAACAGTTTTCAAAACAGGATCTTAAAGTGTTTGTCACAAAGAGCCCAAATTGTTTCTCCTTCAGAGCCAGAGTTCACCTGTGAGTTGGAGGCCAGCTTGGTCTACAAAGTCAGTCTAGGTTACACAGAGAAACCGTTTTGAAAAACAAACAAGCAAACAAAAAGCCGAAGTTCATTTTCCTGGTTGACGCTGGGAACGTGCATTTAACAGTCCCACCCCGCTACTGAGCTCTGATTCACACAGGAAATCACTTTTATGTACTGTCAAGCCAGGGTTGCCCACTTACAGATACGGAGCTGCACATAACGAGGCAAAAAAAAAAAAAAAAAAAAAAAAAAAAAAAAAAAAAATCCACGCCACTTCTGGATTTGATCTTTAACGACTAAAACAAGCAACCAACTGCGGTGTGTGGATGATTCATTATTCATTACAGTGAAGCTGCCGGGGTGGGGTTGGGGTAGTTGGCAATCAAGGGACCCTGTTAGACTCTGAGCACCCTGTTAGGCTGGAGTGTGGTGACGGAGCAGCGCAGGATCTCCCCTGCTGATCCCGTCACTGCTGCGGAGGAGAGAGTGCGGGAGAAGCCACGACCTACCGCCTAGAGGAGTTTCAAATTGGCTGAGGTGCAGTGCTGGAGTGGAGTGTGGAATTCCTTTCACTTGTGTGCCCTTGCATCTTTCCTTGTTAATGGGGCTCACGTGGCCTTCCCACCCAGGGCTCGGATCTTGATGCGATGTGTCTGGCTTCCCTCCCGGTGCTGAGTCAGGGCTGGCTGTTTGAAATCCCGCAGGGTGAAAGGTGTCTTTGTTCTTCTCTATCGCTGCTCTCCCAGGGTGGTGGTCAGTTACACTCCAACTGGCGTTTCCTGTGTCAGTACTTGGTCTTGCTTGTAAGTCCAGCTTCTGGCCGGTTCACTTGCTTCCTCATTTGCTCATTAACAGAGCGGTGATTTATTCATGGTGATCCTTTTTGTGGAGAAGGCATTGTGGGAGATGCTGGGGTAATCGACATGAATAAGCAAGATAGATTTCCGTGGAAGATTCAAACTGGCAAGACCCTCAGAGAGCGATTAGCAGGAGCTGCGAAGTGTGACAGGGTCAGTGATGGCTATGCCTTGTGACGAGAGAATGAAGGGAAGAAAGTCAAGGGGCCATAGCCTTGATAATCTGTCTGTCGGTCGCATAAGTATCAGTAAATCCTGTCCACTTGCTTCTCAAGTTCACCTCAGTTCTTCCCATCTATTAAATATTATTTTCTCCATCTTTCTATCAGTGCCAGTGAGGTGTAAGCTCGAGTCATCTCTGTCCTGGGCTGATGATTGATCACCATCCATCATTCTAGTGTGTTTTCCTCTCTCTCTCAATTATTGCCCTGCTGTGGGCCATTCAGCACACACCCAGAACATGTGTGTGTCTGTGTCCCCCTCACAGCTCCCATAGAATGCAGAGACTCAGTGTGTTGGCCTCCAAAGCACCCCAAGAGCACAGGCTCCTTCCCATTTGGTCTGAGTCTACTACAGTCATGGAGGAGTCTCAGCTCTGTCTTCATCCTGCTTTCCGTCTCAGAGCCTTTGCGTGAGCTGCTCTTTTGATCATGAATGTTCCTTTAGGGGTCACAGTGTTGCTTCCCCTTTTCATTTATTTCTCAGCCCTTGTCAGTGTCTGCTTGTTAGAGCACTCTGCTCTGCCCATTCCACCTAAAACAGCAACGTCTGCCTCCATTGCTCTTTCCACATGCGCTCTCTTTGCATCCTGATTATATGCTGTGTGCCACTCGGGGTCTCCTCATCCCCCCTGTGGAACAGAATCTTTATGAAGAATCTGTCAATCTTGGCTTAGTATTCGGCCCACAGGAAAGGGCTGAGTCAGAATGTCATCTGCCTCCTTCAAGGTGAGAACTGATTGGATCAGGAAATCACAGCTCCTCTTCTCATGCCCTTGAAATTTTAACTCAGACTTATCTGTTGTCGCTGTTTTAATTGTCTATTTCAGATATTCAGCAGTATGTGAGGGGCAGATGTAAAACCACAAAGTCGCTGTGAGGTTGTAAGGAATATTGGTTCCCAGGTCAGGTGTACCATTTATGATCTTTGTAACTGGTAGTCCATCCTTCCCTTCTGTCTTAGCTAGGGTTTCCATTGTTGTGAAGAGACACCATATTTTTTATTTTTTGCTGGGAAAGAAGGTTTTTTTTTTGGCTTAAGCTTCCACATCATAGTCCATCGATAAAGGAAGTCAGGACAGGAACTCAAGCAAGACAGAAACCTGGAGACAGAAGCTGATGCAGAGGCCACTGAGGGGTTCTGCTTACTGGCTTGCTTCCCATTGCTTGCTCAGCTTTTTTTTTTTAATTAATTAATTTATTTATTCATTTAACATCTCAATCATAGCCCCCTCCTCTCCTCTCAGTCCCTCCCTCCTTCCCTCTTTACCCCTCCTTCCTATTCCTCAGAAGAAAAGGAGCCATACCCACCCACTCACCCCCACCCACTCACACCCGCCCCCATCAACTTGCATCAGGACTGAGTGTGTCTTCTCCCTCTGTGGCCTATTGAGGCAGCCCCACGAGGGGGCAGTGATCAAAGAGCAGGCAATAGAGTTCCTATCAGAGACAGCCACGCTTGCCTTACTAGGAAACCCACAGCTGCCCATCAGTTACATCTCTGTGGGGGGGCCTAGGTTGGGAGGGGGAGGGTAGCCAATTCCTGCTGTCCTCATGTTTGATGTACGCTTCCTCCCTAACCCTGGGCCATTATGCTCCCATACGCGTGCAGGTGTGTTCTATAGCTGAAAGGCCTAGAATCTCTGACCAACGGTACAGAGTTCAGCAGGCCATAAAGTAAATGTGATATACATCTCCCCTAAGATTGGGATAATGGTCTAGGGAGGGAAGAGGATAGGTCTAGGTCTGGGATAATCCTTCTGGGGAATTTGGGTGAGGTCTGTCTCCACAGATAGCAAGGTCACCAAGTCCTTAACAAAATCCATTTCCAGCTTTCTGGATGGAAGGGAGGTATTATATTTTTATCTCCTCCAGTGAGGAGACATCCCTGTGTGATCAGCATTACTGGTTCGCTTAGTTTCTCTGTGAACGCAGGGACCTCAGTGTCCCCAACACATGTTGACCGGAGGGGAGAGTGAACTTTGAGTTCTTAAGGCCTGCTAGTGTTTACTCAGAATGCCAGCTTGCAAGCCCGTCATAAGCATTCTTCTTCTGTTTCTTTGGCGAAATTTGACAGGCTCAGCATACATCCTTGCTTGAGCAAGAGGCATCCGAGTCCAGTCTCAGCACAAAGATACAGTCAGCCTTCAAAGTCAAAAGATGAGCTGGCAATCCCAGGATTCAAGTCAGAAAGCACTAACTAGTGGGAAGAGAGTAAGAAGTGAGGTTTCAAGTTCTCCTCTTGAATCTTCTAGAAAATATGATTGATGTCTACTTGTTTTCTTGAGACAGAGTCTCAATGGCCTGGAGTTTGGGATATAGCCCAAGCTGGCTTTGAGTGCATGATTCCTCCATCTCAGACTTCTGAATGCTAGGATTTTAGGAACCACACACATAGCTGAAGTTAGTGAATCTTTAAACGTCACTCATTTACTGGGAATTTTTAGCACCTACCATACACACACTAGCTTGGAGGCTCAATTATGGTGCAGTAGCATAGAAGATGACCTAAGCCTCAGTTTTCATGGTTAAAAAGAGATTATGTCAGCAGATAGACTGAACTCACAGGTAGAATGTTTACCTTGGTGCCTCAGCTTTCTCCAGTTTGTCAGACCTTGCTGGAAATTTGAGGGGTATCCAGCTGGTTACTCAAATGCATTGCAGTCACAGTGGGCAGGTGATTGTAGTCATGATAGGCAAGGGGAATATTCTTTTTCTACAGTAAGATTTACATCCCATTAGCCAAATGCTCCTAGTTATTTAATAAGAAACAAGACATATTAAGTTACTGAAACAAGTATGTCTCTAAAAGCCATTGTCTGAATGAGTCACCAACAACATCCGGTTCACGAATGCAGGGATTTAAGATCCATAGAAGTGGCTTGTATTGGAAGACAATACTTACTAATCAATAGATCTCCAGAGGAATTTAAGCATTGGCAGGAAAATCTGTGCATTCCCTAAGCTTTGCCTAAGACATTGGTAAGATTCCTTCTATATGGAGTAAAAAAAAAAAAAAAAAAAAAAAAAAAAAAAAAAAAAAAAAATGTGCCCTGGATCAAGATAAACTGAACTACCTCAATGGGTCACAATTTGGTTAGCCAAAATTGGCCAGAAAGCAATTCTTTCTTTGCCAAGCCATACTGAAAAGTCTAATCCTTAACAATGGGTGACTCATTTTCACATATCTTTGAATGTTTAGCTCCCACCGCAAACATTTTTAAAGTCATGCACATTGGTCTCAGGGGGGACAATGAATGTGCTTGGAAAGAGTACATATTCCTGATCATCTCATTTCCATGAATAGTTTGTATCTGATACTTGGGATTTTGTAGTATACAACAAAGGTATTTAGAAACAGGGAAATGTTAGTCACAGAGCTCTAGATGATTCCCCCTGGCCAGAGTGATATCACCTCCTGGGAGACAGGTGACAATCATTGGTGACATGACTGAAAGAGGATGCCCTTGAATTGTGAAGTAGCTGAGGCCAGGTGGCTATGGAGTGTTCTATCATGCACAGCTCTCCTCAGCAAAGAACCATTGGGCCCTATACTCCAGCAGTAACGAGTTGGAGACACTCTGACCTGCAGAGAGTACACGCTGAAGGCAAGTGCTGGCCTGGATACTTTATTAAAAAAAAAAAAATCCTTTGCGGGTCTGGGTCAATGGCTCAGTTTGGAAATCCCTTGCTATGCAAGCATGAGGACATGCATTTGATCCCCCCCTCAAAACAACAACAACAACAATAATAACAACAACAACACATTTTTAAAATGTTGGTATAATGTTCTTGTGGACTGTATACAATTTACCCTTGTTCATTCAAATGCTGATTTCTCTATCCCCCCCGCTATCTGGTTTCAACCTGAGCATTGTATTGTGATGCTTATTCTAAGAATTATTTGTCTCAATTTTGTGTAACCATGGCAACATTTGTCTTCTGTATTGTCAATAAAACAACCAGCCAGTGCTGAACAATGGAAAGAATAGGGTGGGGCATCCTGATCCAGAGGGGAGGAGAAAGAAAGAGTGGGAGGTGAGTCAGTCGGGAAGAGAGATAGGAGATAGGAGAGGACTTGGAACCACCAGGAAAGATGACTAAAAACAAGTAAAATGTGGGAAATCTGAATGGGAGGAAGCTATGTGGGGTTGGAGGTTTAGAATGGAGTAATTATTGCCCAGTGTTGTGCTCTAGGTTAACTAAATAATCCTAGTCTCTGTGATTTGGGTATATAGCTAGTTTAGGAATAACCCATTGTTTAACTAAAAGATAAATCAATAATAAATATTAATAATCAACAACAGGAAAATCTTGGTGCGGTGGCTTGCATTTGTAATCTCAGCACTGGTGATGTGAAGATAGAAGGATCCCCAGGGGTCCCATGTTAGTGAGAGACTCTGTTTCAAAAAATAAAGTGAAGAGGGACTTTGGCAAAGACCTGATGCTAATCTCTGTCCTCCATACACAAGCACATGCATGTGCACACACATGAACATAAACACAGAATCCTATGAAACTAAATAATGAAATAATAGTGTTTTAAGACCCTGGGCTTATCCAAATGTGGTGGCACACACTTTTAATCCCAGCCCTCAGGGAGGCAGAGGCAGTCTGATCTCTGTGGTTTCAAGGCCAGCCTGGTCTACAAAGCAAGTCCTGGACAGCCAAGATTACACAGATAAACCCTGTCTTGAAAACAAAAAAACAAAAGAACAAACAACAACAAAAAAAGACCTTGGGCTTTACAATTAAAATTCTGGAACAATGTCTAGTGTTCCTTATGACTGGCAGATGACTTCAGGCAAGTTTTTTGTTTGTTTGTTTGTTTATATTTACACATTTGTATATTGTTTCAGTCCTGATGTTGGTAGCAGTACTGATCTGTTGTTATTGTACTTTTGAAGTTCAGTAATGCATAGTTAGTGAACGCTAGTGGCTATTTGGCATTACTACTTTTTGTGTAAAGCACAACTTGCAGCCTTCATTGGCCCAGTTACAGCTCTGGTGTGGCATCCTCATGCCTGTGGGATCAACATGACACTGCAGAACTGACAAGAATGACTTCACAGAAAACGAGGCTTCTATTTTGAGGATTTGTTTTATTTTAGTATTTATTTGTGTGTATCCATCTATGAATGTGTGCATGTGAGTGAGTGCATGTGCTTGCATATGGCCAGCAGAGGGCGTCATGTCCAATGGAGGTAGAATAACAGGCTGTTGTAAGTGGCTAGACATGGGTGCTGGGAATGGAACTCAGGCTCTTTGGAAGAGCAGTAGAAACTTGAAACCACCAAGCCATCTCTCCAGTTCCCTAGAATATGTGCTATAAAGCACATTTGTTTGTCTTTTTGTTTTTTATTTTTGAGGTTCTTACCTTCTTGAAGGGAAAAAAAAATATTCAGCCAGGAGATCCAGATAGCTTAAACACAAGTTTATTAAGCAAATCCAAGCAAATTACAAAGCAGAGTAAAGCATACACTGCCCAGAGAAGGTTTGGGGAGGAGGGGCTGGCCAAACACAAGGATGTAGGACCTCAGCAGGGTTTTCACTGTGGATTTTTAAAGTTTTCACTAATACTTATGAGGCTGGTGGCATATTTGTGGAGGTAAGGTGACTGTTTCCCTTGTAAAAGTCATGGATCTCCTTTTACATAATTTCTTCCTATGATCCTGTTGAAAAGCCCATGGAAATGGGGTCAAAACTACTGTGTAAATGCTGTTATTATGAACTCCAGTGTTTTGAGGACGCAGGCATGTGTTGGAATTGGGAAGGTGCTTTGACATTTCTGACACAGTGGAGAAAACCTTATCAAGTGACACAGTTCCCTAGACAGCACTCCAGCTTTTCTTGGTTCTGTCCCACCTAACTCCTCACTCAGCCAGGAAACACAGGAGCTGCCAATGTTTCCCTTCCATGTACCTCACACCTACCTGCTCTGGGGTCTTGGCGCTCTCATTGGAAAAGGGAACTGTGCTGTGAATCTCCCCACACACCTTTTCTGCCACATGAGCAGGCACCTGGATGGGTCTTCTCCAGGCTTGGGTGGGTTTTCAGGTGATTGCTGTGTCAGTTAATGATTATTCTCAGAGCTTCCTAGAGGATCTACCCTGAATTTCCTGTCCCTCCCCTTGGGGCTATGTAAAGTAATACTAAAGAACGAGGTATCTTGCTCCATCAATTCAGTCACAAACCAGTTGGTCAGGAGAAGCTGAGCAGACCAGGTCAAGAAAGACCTGGAGCTGAATTCCTTATCTGCCCCTTTCTGGCCAATTAGCTTTGGCAATCAAGGGTGGACAGCAATGAGTCCTTTGTGATAAGGTGACTTGGGAACTTGGAGACCCCACATGCTGGGCGTCCTGCATGGCTGTTGGTAGGTGATCTATGAACGTTTACTGACAAAAGAAGCAGCATTGCTATGTGGTTGCAGTGACTTTGTTTTCTTATTTTTTCTCGTTCCCATCTTTGCCATTCAACAGTTTGGGAATTAAGTCAATTCTGCGACTTTGACCTCCTGGCACATTCTTGGGTTGGAATGACCATCACAAAACTTGGCTGTGGTGAGACTGGGCAGATGCTTGTTCATTGGTGAAGATCAGACTTTGTTCAGTGTTGTTGATCTGTAGCTCTATAACCCAGAAGAGCTGGGTCAATGGTAAAGGAAGCGAGGCCTTTACTTGGGGTCCAAAATGGAGTGAGGCACCACTCAATAGTCAAGCTAAATGTGCAGCATTAAAAATCAATTGATAGACGGCAACCTGAAATATTTTCTTATTTATTCTTGAGGATTCTAATAGTTTCAGACATTGTATTTTGGTTATTTTCACTTCCATTTCCCCCACATCAGTGTCTCCTGTATCTTGCCCCAGACATCACACCCCCACTCCAACATTCATGGCCTGTACTGGATAATCCACTGATTCATGAGTGCACAGGCCTTGTCACATTCGGAAGGCACCGTTTTAGAGCCATCCTTCCCATCCTCCTGCTCTTATAATTTTCCCTCCTTCTCTTCCACAGTGTTCTCTGAACCTTGGGTGTGATATGTGTGATGTGATATGATGTGATGTGTGTATGTGTAGCATGTTACTTTTTGTCAACCTAACACAAAACTAACATACACAAGGAGAGAGAACGTCAGTTGAAAAATTTCCTCCATCAGGGTTACCCACCATATATGTGGGTCATTTTCTGGATTGCTCAATGACATAGGTGGGCGCAGCCTGGTGTGGGCAGTGCCTCCGCTGGGCAGGTAGACCTGAGTTGTTGAAGAACATGAGCCTGGAAGAAGTCAGTGAAGTGTTCCTCTCTGGCTTCTTCTGCAAGGTTCTTCCTTGGTTCCTGCATTGGCAGCTGAGAGATTGCTCAGTGGTTAAGAGCACCGGCCACTCTTGCAGAGGACACTGGGGCTGGGGTCTTATCACTCATTACACTGGGCAGCTCACAGATGCCTGTAACTCCAGCCCTGGGGCATCTGACGTTGTTGACTGCTGTAGGCGCCTACACTTACTGCATATCCCCACGCACGTACACATAATTTTTAAAACCAAAATAAATCTTTAAAGAAGAAATTAAGGCATTCATCATTGAAATGAAACACAACCCCCCAAAGATCTGTCCTTTTAAAAGTAAAAAAACTGCAGTCTGTGTTTGAGAGATCAGGAAAGCATTAAAAGCGATGTTAAGCTACAATCCCTCACAGGGATAAGGTGTTTTAAAAACCTGGAGAAAACACACCAGGCAACTCGGTGCCACCAGGCAAATCGGAGCCTGACAGTTTTCTATGGAACAAAGCAACCATTTAAGCTGACCCCAAAGGGCAAAGGAAATCTGAACAGAGCAGCAGCTATGAGAGACTTGAAGTCAAACATGCACAGGGCCTGGACCAGGGCTGCCTGGTGGGCGCTTGTGATTCCTGGGGCCCTATATTGCATTCACTCCTTTTGCTGTCATATTCAGGTTCTTAACTTTTTGAAATTTAGACTCTCTCATGTTGATTTTGTTCCTGGCACTGCAGATGGTATAATGAGCCCCAGCCATACCTGTGTAGTATTACAGGTGAGATTCAAGCTGTGTGTGAAGGTACAGATAACTTAAAGCCTTAATTAAGACAAGAAAAAAGTTACTCAGTTTGCTTTTGACAAGATCAGTGTTCTTTGCAAACTTCCGAGGTCTCTAGATTCTGAAGTCGTCTAGAGATTTGTGGGTAAAATGCAATTTCGTTAGAACCGCCAGGGTAGGAATGAGTACTGGAGTCATTCATTACCTAAGGAGTTTTATATTGACCAACACAGTGGTATGGTCCCCTCTTCTAGGGATGTTTTCTGGTTTTCTTTCTCTGGTCCCAACAAGGAATATGCTGGACAAGCTTTCTGCAGTTCATGCTAGGTTAGTTGATGAGTTAACTATTTTAAGCTTTTCCGGCACTTGGAGACTTTTAAAGTCTTAATATGAATTTTTTTCCAGGTCACTTACTACTGAACCTTGGGAAGCTTTGGCAACTGGACACGATGCTTGTCTAAAGGAGGACTCAGCAGGATTTTTTTTCCGGAAACTCTAAGAAGACAAAAATAGATTGAATAGTAGTGTTAGGAATCTTACCAAGAGCTATTGTCTATAGCCATGGTCTAACTAGTGCTGGCTGTGATCTAGCCAGTGCTGTTTCTCTAAAATATGTGCCGTCATGTTTAAGATTTTAGTTGTTAATTTGAATTAATAACCTGCTTCCACGACTGAATGAAAACGCACACCCCCATGACCTCGAAACACCCGTGTCTGTCCTATCCATTTTTGTGTTTTCTTCCTTGCTTTAGTTTTTCCATTTCAGTGAGAAATGACGGATTCTCACTATGTAGCTCTCGATGGCCTGGAACACACTACAGGGTGGTACCACACATTAGCATTTGAAAGGTAAGGTAGGAATCAACTTCGAGGCCAGCCTGAGCTACATGGCCAGATTCAGTGGGCACTTGATAAAGAGAAGCTGATATTTCGTAGCTCCAGCTTTGAGATCAAGAATACGTTGTGTTCTGGGTGAGCAAAGAGGAAAGCAGGCTGACTCTCTCTTCCCGTACTGTCGACAAACACTGCTCACGAGTTGGGAACTTCTGTCTTGCCTTCTCTCAATTTCAGAGGCTTCTCAGGACTGTTTCCGGGAGCTGTCCCCAACCAATTGGTGTTGGTGTGCGTTAGTGGGTTTTCTCACTGCTCTGACAAAACAACTTGAAGAAGGAAGGGTTTATTTTGACTCGTGATTTGATGCATGGTGGGGGAGGCACGGTGGCAAGAGTATGGCAGTGCTGGTCATACTGAGTCCACGTGGGGAAGCAGAGAGAGGTGAATGCCCGTTGGCCTCAGCTTGTCTCCCCGTCATTCATTCCAGGACGCCAGCCCATGATGCTGCAGGCCCCACCTGCATTCCCTACTCAATCAAACCTAACGAGAAAGCACACTGAAAGATACACCCAAGGTGTGTTTCCATGGTTATTCTAAGTCCTGTCAAGATGACAGCGAAGATCAACCACCACCTGGTACATGCCAGGAGATGCCTACAGGCCCCAGTAGACCACACCTAGAGTGACAAGATTCCAGCAAATAACTGAAGAAACATCAGCAATAAATGAACTGAAAAGTAAACTCTGCTCATTAAAAGGAAAGCCAATGCATGGTGATTATGCACAATGAAAATGGTAAAAGAGAGAAAAAGAGAAAAAGAGGGGACAATGGACGCAGAAGGATAAAACAAACATTCATTTTCCAAGTATGTAGAGGCAGATCTTGGCTTCATATGAAGTCTTATGTCCTGGCCCCTTAGCTCCCACTGTCTTGGGCAACCCTGACACCTCACTGTTTTGTTCCAGGTTTGCTAAGGGCACCACATGCTGTTTTAACTGGGGAAAAGTGAATATGGCGGGGAAAAGGTTCTACTGGGCAAATCTTATATTTTTGGTTGTGGGCCTAGCCCTTAACGGCTGAGCCATCTCTGCAGCCCCTGCTGGGCAAATGTAAGCCATTTGACAGCACTGGTACTTGGCACGGATGCTACTTAGAAGGTCGGGGGCTGAGCCATCAGAATGACTGAGAGGTCTACAAGCATCGCGTGTCACTGATAAAGGAGGTTTGACAATCAGAACCTATGTGGATGGCAGTACCTGGTTCTGCCACTGGGGTCAAGGTCCTGTTCAAGAGATTAGAGACGAGTCAACACTTTAGCCTGAGTCAGAAATGGAGTCTTGGCTCTTCGCCAGTCAGCTTATCCTGGATACCTGCTGACAGGCTCATCGAACCACTTACGCACTTCAAGTGCCATGCGAGTGTGGGAAAAACGAACAAGTACTGTGGAACACGGGTGTGAGCCCCGGGCTCCTGCTTACTGCAGTTCCCTGAGCCCGATGCTTAGCCTCTCCTAGTTATTAACGGGATAAGCAGACTTCCGGCTTTTCGGAAGGGCTCCCCAAGGATTGGTTGAGACAAGGTGTGGGAAGCTCCTTGGAGGTTTAGAAAACGCTTAATCAATGTCAGTGAATCTAGCCAGATGTTTTCGCTTCCTTTCCCGCTGCTGTAATAGAGTACGTTGACAAGGTACAGCCTGTCCTGGAGGGGAACTGAAGGCGCTTGGAGCTCGAAGCAGCAGCTCACAGCGCACCTGCAGGCGGAAGAGGCAGGCGTGCATGCTGCTTCTAGTTTCCTTTTCTCCGTTTTTACAGTCCAGGATCCCACCTCGGGAACGGTGCCATCCAAAACAGGCGGGGTCTTCTCAACTCAGTTACTGTAATCAGGGTATTCCTCACAGGTCTACCTGGAGGTGATTCCAGATTCCATCAAGCTGATAGCATCATGCCGGATATTGGTCCATTTTAGTTTGGTGGTGAAGTACATGGAGAACAGAGCCATGGCAGGAAGAAATCAGCAGGTGTCTGAAGTCAGGCCTGGCAGCAGACCTAAGGAGTATGAGTAATAGCTGGTCAAGGCCAGAAGCTCATGCTCTGTCTGAGCAGGGAGCTGGGGCTGGTGATCATTGGCGGCCTGCAGGCTTTTCTGCTTGTTTTCTGAGACAGGGTCTCATGTAGCCAGGCTAGCCTTGGATGCCATCAAGTACGTTGTGATGTCTATGAAAGTGAGAAGACTCAAACAGAGATCAAAATCACCTGCCCAGCTCCCACAGTGAGGAATCTGGGTTTCAGAGCAAAGCCGCCTGCTTCTGAGCTCAGCCCCTGGCCTCCTAGCTGACCCACTGATCTGCTCCTCATTGCATTACATGCAATTATATTGTATTGACACAATTTCAGAAACACTACAAGAGCAATACAAACAATTCACATATACCATGCACCCAGAGAGTGTCTGTATTTCTTCCTCTGGTGTCTGTCTCCTCTTCCCCACCTCTCTCCACACACCACTTCCTAAGACATGCTCAGAGTCTCTGAACCACCAAACCCAGGACACTCAGATCTTGGTTCCACTCTCTACTGAAACAAACTTGGACTTTTCTTTCTTTCTCTCCTTCCTTCCTTCCTTCCTTCCTTCCTTCCTTCCTTCCTTCCTTCCTTCCTTCCTTTCCTTTTCTTTTCTTTTTTTTCTTTCCTGGGCTGGGACAGGCATAGAAGAATGGATCCTGATATCTTCTTCCTGGAGATGAAAGGGCTCAAAAATGCAACACATTGAGCACTTGCCCAGATCTATTTGAAGAGATTATACTGGTTGAACCAGGATGGCCTGAGCGTTAAAAGGAATGGCAGCGACAGATTCCAGCCCATTTGACCACATACACCTGCAGCAAGTTCACACGGATGGGCCCTCCTGACAGAACGCCAGCTGATAAAATGGGAGGGACGGAGGGACTCAGCAGCATTCCCATTGGGCGTCCATAGCCGAACTGCACACTGCCTGCCAAGTTTAATATGTTCGGGTTTTAGTATTTAGCATAAAATCTTACGTAAAACATTGGGACTAAACGTGGTTGTTAATTGTCTTGATAATTTTCCAGAATTACAGTTTTAATTGTGCCCAAGCCTCTTAGATCTCACCTAATTGCAGAGCAAATTGATCACGCTTGGATTCTCTTTGCCTCCGGGGCCGGGGGCATTTCGTCTGACACCCTTTACTCATATAAAGGGGTGTACTTCGTTTTCATGTCTTTGGTCCAGAAATATGAGTTCTGACACCATTCTTTTTCTGAACCAAGCTCTGAGCAAAACACCTCCCCATTTTTCCTAAGCCTCGTGAGAACATGGGGACACGGACTATATCAGCCTCCGTTTAATAGTGGACACCTCACATCTTACAGCCAAGAAATGGCTTCTCCGTGGGGGAAACCCAGATGAGGTCACCACTTCTGAAAGATGGGTTTCCCCACTACACCAGCTTGGACTTTCTAGGCCACCGAGCTCCAGGGTGTTTCTACAGAACAGAGGGACACTGGGGATTTGGATTTGGAAATCAGCAGCTCCCATCCTCAGACAGTAGCTCATGACTCCAGGTAAAGAACGTTAGAAGAGGCTTCTGCTTCTTTGAAAAGAACGTGGTGCGATTGGGTCAGGTGGAGGGTCCACGCACGTTATGCACACGCTTCTACCTCCTAACCACAGAGCAGAGCAAGGTGCTCCCACTTTGAGATGTGTGCCAGAAACCAGGCTGGAGGGGGGCCAAGTCCATCTCCTGCACTGAGTTGCTGGATGCACGAGACCTTCATCCTCCCAGTCAGCCTGGTGCTCCAAGTAGGAATGACTGATGGGCCCCAGTTAAAGCTGGCTAAATGGCCATTACAGCCTACCTTAGTGTCAACCCGCTTGGAAGATTCCTTACCAAGCACTCTCTTTTTCTCAGAGGAGCAGTTCATAAGCACTAGTTCTTACAGTGGTTCTAACCAGCAAGGTCAGGGGCAATGCTAGGCGACCTTGTCATGAACAGGCAAGGTGCAATAGGCACTGTCCTTGCTCCAACTTGACTCTCTGCTGCTCGTTCCCAGACCAGGGCCTCCTCTGGTCCCTCTGTGCTCTGCTCTTAGAGTCTGACTCCTCATAGTCCTCCTTAAAAACAATCCTTGGGCTGGCCTTCCCATTGTACCTGGATACAGTAAGAGCTAGGTGTGTCTAGGAATGCACCCCCATGACACAGCTTGAATTTCAGTACTCCAGGAGTCTCCCCGCTCCTAGGTCACTATCTTTTTTTTTTTAAATAATTTATTTAATTTTATTTTATGTACATTAATGTGAAGGTGTCAGATCTCCTTGGAATTGGCAATACAGAGAGTTGTGTGCTACCATGTGGGTGCTGGGAATTGAACCCGGGTCCTTTCAAAGAGCAGACAGTGCTCTTAACCACTGAGCCATCTCTCCAGCCCCTAGGTCACTATCTTAAGGACCCCCCAAGAATCACTCCTTAGAGAGTTGTGGCCCCAGGGCCAGAGTCCATGGACAGAATCGGGGTGAGCTGAAGGAAGCCAGAGCTGAGCTTTGCGTGGCATATGGGAGGAAACAGGCAGAGAGTGGCCAACGGGGAGAGAGAAGAGCTGTAGGTGTGCAGGATCCGGAGAGGGCAGTGCTGAAGGAATAGAAGAGACTGGCGGAAGGCTGTGTGGTCAGAGAGCAGAGGCACTGGGAAAGCGGATGCCGGCCGAGATATCCAGTCGGTGGACCTACACTTCACGGGGAAGGAAAGGTCAGTTTATAGAGCTGGGTCTTTATGTCAGAGGAGTGGAGGGCCAGCCACAGAGGAAGAATGAGACGGGAAAAGACTGAGGAGGGCATGGTGGCACGTGACTGTAATCCCCGCACTCAGGGGATGGAGGCAGGATTAAAAGTTCAAGATCAAGTTTGAATTCAAAGCAGACTTGAAGCCAGACTGCATTACCACAGAGTAGGGCACAGCGAGAGTGAGAGCAAGAGAGAGAAACAGAGAGAAAGTCAATGGCAGAGAGAAGAGAGAGAGAAAGAGAGAAAGTGAGGATAGAGAACGCAGGCAAGAATTACTGATGAGTTGCTGGAGTTATTACAGTGGTTCAGGAAAGAATGGTAGAGGTTACAGCCAGCGTGATGGGGATGTTGGTTATAATGGCTTGACTATAAAATGTCCTCCATGGGCTCATTTGTTTAGACACTTGAGTCCTGAGCTGGTGGTGCTGTTTTGGGAGGCTGTGACCCTTTTGGGAGTTGGGATCTACCTGGAGGCAGTCTAAGTGGTTGTAGACTGGTCCCACCTCCATCTTAGTTTCTTCCATCTTTCCTTCTGCAGAGATGTGAGCCAGCAGCCTCATGCTCCTCCTGCCTTAGCGGGCACAGCCACACTCCTGCCTCTGTGTCTTCCCCACCATGGGGGACTGTATGCTCACACAGGGAGCCAGACTAAATCCATCATCTTAACACTGGTTCTTGTAGGGTGTTTGGTCACAGTGATCATATAAACACCAGTACTGTGGTGAGGAGATGGGGAGGCAATTTGAAAAGCTGGTAAGAGCAAAACCTGAAAGTTTATTTTGTTATTAAGTGATCCTCTTTCAGCAAAGGGACTTTTCAAAAAAAATCTAAACTTTCATAAGGGCGATGATGGCTTGCAAAATGGACACACAGCATTTTCTACGAATAAAACAAAGTTCAAGGTTAAAAAAAATGGTCGTATGAAGCCCAGCAAAGAAGGCAAAACCATCTCTCGAGCATTTAAATAAAAAAATTTCATTCAGAGAATTCAAAGCTATAAAACACAAGGCCTGGCTAGTGGGCTCCATGGTTGAAGATGCTTGCTGCTAAGCCCAACAACAAGTTTGATCCTGATACCTGCATCCTGAAAGGACAGAAGTGATTCCCTAAATTGCCTTTTGACCTCCGTGGGCGTGATGTGGTGGGTGTGATCCTCCCCCAAAAGGAATATAATAAAAAATTTTTTAGAAAGACAAATATATAAAAGTAAACTCTGACAACACAGGTGTAATTATTTATTTTATTATTTTATTTCTCAGCAGTACTGGGGATGGAATCCAGGGCCCCACATGGACTAGGTAAACCCTTACAATGGGACTACATTTTTAGTCTCTGGATTTACAACTACAAAAATAACTTCATAAGAAAGAGAGAGCGTGTGTTAGCCATACGCACGAATTCATTCAAAAAAATACACATGGATGTATATTTCAGAAATATTCTAAAACCATAATCTAAAAGGGAAAATCTTTATCAAGTATACAAAAGGAAACAGCAAACTTCAGTAGAAAAAAGGTGCTGGTTAGAAAATGCACAAGTGATATGTAAACATTTAAAAAAAAATGTGTGAGTAGCGAATAACTCCATGGTTTGCACTTATGAAATCATGCTTTCTCCAAGTCACGCTACACATTGCTCAGGTAGTCTCTGAGAACACATACATTATCACCATCACTTTGAATAGATAAAGAAATTAAGGCATAGAGAGTCCTATTCTGAAATTGTATATTCGTACCTTGAAGCTGTGACTAAATTTCAGGATACAGTCCTGCACTAAACTGGGTATCCTAAGTCTTTATGTAAACCATGACTGAAGCAAAGCACCCTCAGAGCCCACAGCCACTCAGGCACACACACTAGCCCACATGTGCCAGCCCAGAAACTGCTGATTCATCCACCCATACTCCAATACCACGGAGAAAAGGTGCGAACAAATAAAAAAAAAATTTACGAAGTCCTCTGCGTGACTGAGCATTCATCAGCAAGGGGCTGGCTTCACTATAGGACTTCTTGAAATAGTCTCTAATTTCCAATAGTGTTTCCCCTTGTATGCAGGGAAAATAGCTTTAGGGGAGCCTTTACCTAACACTTAGCTCGGCCGGCATTTCCTCAAATATTGAATGAAACAGAGGTATAATAAATGGTTTGCCAGCCCCACTCAGATCCCCAGACAATTAAGCCATAGCAGGTCTTTCTTCATGAATGGGAATTAAAGCTTCTTCTTTGGGTTTGGCAGCAGAAACACTTAGGGACCTTTACTAGACCGGCTGACCATCAGCCTCCCGGTGATGTCACAGAGGATAGAGAGACAGCAGGCTCTTGAGCAGGGCCACAGAAGCAAGAATGGCTCTGATTGGCAGATGTAAACCAGCAGTGGGGTCTGGAGGGCGGGACCTGGCACTCCCACACGACCTGTGCTTCCCTGAGTGACCGGTCTTAGCGAAAATCTTTGTGTAGACAATTGCTTCTAGAATAGTTCTATAGAAGGTAAGGTGTGTCATGATTTGCAGGTTGTCCCAAGCTCTGGTCCTTGAAGTTTGCCTTGTGGGAATACGGAAGCCATAAGCAGAATTCTTGCTGAAAGGGAAAGATCTTGAAAACAATCTGGAAAATCAAGCAGACACCCAGCATATGTCATTATGGGTATTTCAACTATTAGAATAAGGTTATTTCAGTCATTAGAGAGCAAAAGGCTGAAATTCAAATTATGGTGAGCATCTGCGAACAGCGTAGCTCACAGAGTGAAATGAACACTCCAGCCTTGCTGAGTAACGACTGTGCTCACACCATCCCACTTCATGTGACATGTTGTCTGTCACTACAGACACTAGGGAATGATGCTGCGTTCCTCGGGACCTCATTCTGAAGCTTCAACACTAACTCTGTGTTCCTCTAAATATTCATTCCACCCACCTCAGGGTTTGACCCTGAGCAAACCCTAATCACTCTGTTGGAAGGACAGACTGAGTGAGTGAGCGGGCTTCAAGCACGAACATGTGGCTGTCAAGACATGGGTTGGAGAGAGGTCACCTTCTACATCAGACAATAAGGCCTCACTGTCTCACTCCTTGCTCACATCAATGGTTGTGAGTTCATTGTAATGTGCATTAGGAGAAGCCAGCCAGACTTACAAGAGCTCCTGTTTTGCTACAGGAGTAATTCTTTAGCACAGGGCTTGAGTGGCCCAAGTTGAAAGAGAGAAAAGGTTTCAGTAATGTTTATAAAAGGAGAATTAGGTGGGACTAGAGAGATGGCGAAGAGCACCTGCTGCTCTAGCAGAGGACCTGGGTTTGGTTCTCAGCACCCGTGTCATTTGGGCAGCTCCCAGTTGCCTGTAACTTCTAGATCCAGGGGATTTAGTGTGCTTTTCTTACTTCTGTGGGTACCAACACTCCTGTGGCACACACACACACACACACACACACACACACACATTGGAAAGAAAGGAGGGAAAAAAGAGAGAGAGAGTGACAGAGAGGGAAGGAGATGGGATGGAGAGAAAGAGGGAGGGAGGAAGAAAATAAAGAAACGTGAGTATAGACAGTTCCAAACTTGGCTCAGTCCTGGTCAGGTAAGGCTCCTGAGGGCAAAGGGACCCAGACCCTCACCTCAGCATCCTACCGCAGACAGAATGCAATGGGCAGCTCCCGGCTGGGTACCAAGATGCCGAGATGCAGCATCTCCACAGGTTCGTTGTCTGTAGCCACAATATTATATTTTTGGATGATCTGTAACAAAGATCGAGACAAAAGCAGAATTAACCCTCTGTCCCTCCGCCCACGCCCGCTTTGTGAAATAGCCCAGGGCGCGGTTGTAGGAACACAGTGAAGACCTTTACCCAGCAAAGAGCCAAGTGGAGCTGTAACTCAGCCAGTCGGCGCCCAATGCACATCCTCTTCCCAAGGCCAAATGGGAGATGGGCAAAGGGATTGATCTTTTTCTCCTTTTGAAGCCAGCGTTCAGGTCTAAACTGGTCGGAGTCTCCAAAGTTGTCTTCACTGGAACCCAGCACTTGGGTATTTAGCGTCAACAGTGTCTAAGAACACAGGGAAAGGATGATATTTTAAGAAACCAGAAGCAAAAAAATAACTCACAGAAATATAATAATGACGGTTGTATGGCTTGACATGTTAGGGGAAGAATGATATATGCGTGTATAGGACATTTGGTGCTGTCTACTGCTCTCTGCCTTACCCAGTTGAGACAAGGTCTCTCTCTGAACCTGGATTTAACCTGGCAGCCAGCAAGGACCACGGATCCTCCATCTGCCCTCCAAAATGCTGACCCAAACAGCCACATCCCGTTGTCGGGGAATCCAAACCCATGTCCTTCCGTTTCTGCAGCAAGTGCTCAGGCCCACTGAACCCCTCCCCGCCCCAGGACTCTACATTTTTTTCCATTTTCACAACCACCTCCACTCATTTTTCTGTGGAGGAAGATGAAACTCACAGACTCCCTGTAACTCAAGACCACAGACATAAAGTTCACAGGGAGTCCATGTTTCCATCTCAAGACCCATCATCCCTTAGCAGCATACCAAATCTACTGTCGATTTCCAGAACACATGCTTTCCCCGTAAAAAGTTTCAAGGAAGTGTGACAAACACTTGGAAAGTGTAATCTTTCCAGGTTTTGCTACTGAACAGGCACGCAAATTCTACTCACTCCTTTGGGTAAAGCGTAGTCACCCAGAACCGTTGGTTTGTCCAGGGTCCGAGTTGTAAACGGCACACTTGGGGTGACCCTGAAAAATCAAAGTCAGAATTGTCACGGACCACGCTCTGTCTGACGAAGCATTAGGAATACCGACAGAATGAAAAATGGAAGAGCCGTCCAAAAGCCGACAGGACACAAAGAAACGCTGTCTCTTTCTGTGGGCGGCTATTGGCAACCGACAGTTGCTGGGAGGGAGAAAGCAGGGTTTTGTTGTTGTCGTTTTGTTTCTCCTTCACTTAGGGGTGTAGCCCCTGATAGATCAACTACCTTCCTTCCACACTCAAGAATATATAGGCAAGACAAATAAATAAGACTTTGTGGGGGAAAAGGCAGACACAAAATTGGGCGACGGAGGACGGGGGTTGGCTCTGGGTGGAGTTGGGACAGGTGAACGAATCCGATCAAAATATTTTGTATGAAATCCCCAAAGAACTAAGCTTTGTCTTGGTTTTAAGAGATCCCTCGATCTTCTCAGTACATAAGACTCTCATTTCTTATCGTGCTAGGCTGGCTAGTGGCTCGTCACACCGATTCTCTGGTAAGGCTAACTAGTGGCTCATCGATTATTCTGTTCGCGGCTCAGGTGTGGCCTGCGGCCCCCCCCCCCCCCCCCCGGCATTCCTTCCACTCTGCTGCTGTCTGCTCTCCACAAATGTAGTGCTGGTTCCTTCTAATCTAAAGATGGGAGGTTTACTTTCCAGAAGGAGTTTTGAAAGACCCATGCCCCCCTTGCTTTTTGCTCAGCCTTCATCTCCAACCCTACACAGGTGACCCCTTACTATGGTCAGCCTCCATCAGAGGCAGGCTGTTAATGTTTTAACACTGAGATTTAATGGGATTGGCCCACAAGGTTTGGGAAGTAAGTGATATGGAACCATACACGCCAAGGCCCTTCTCTTTAGTCCGATAGGTGTGTAAAGTCAGCCCGGGGTGGGGCATCTTGAGGCATCATTGCTACGTCTCTAAAGGGAACCCCTTTTCAAAGCAAAAGAGAACCTTTCCTGGTGCATTGGCCCAGAGCTGTGACCTTACCTCATGGATTCTTTTAGACAGGCCTTTAAGTAGGGCATATTCCTCACGTCTTCTGCCCGTGGCGTCTGGTTCTTGGGCAACATGCTCTGGATTTCCAGAAGAAGTCTCTGCTGTACTTGGGGGTTCCGGGCTAGGTTGTAGAGAGTCCACATCAAGCTGTTGGCCGTCTGAAAGGCAACCGGCCGCAGATGAGAGTCTTTCCATAACCAGCCTCAGATCTCGAACAAAAGGTCATGTCTCAAGTACAGTTGGACGGGACTGCTTGAGCACAAACAAATTCGAGTAAAACTGGCAAGGGAGGGGCACCTCTGGGGACTACAGGACTCGGTTCTGGCTTGTGGTATATTTTACTGCCACATGAGGTGCTGCCACTAGGGGGAAAGATGCCACAAGAGTCAAAGATGTCCTCTTCATTTCTCACCTTCAGACCTAACCTTGAATCTACCCCGGCCTCAAAATATAAATTGTGCTAGAACTTGTTTAATGGGCAAAATGTGATGTAAAACCGAGTGAAGAGAGGATGGAAAAGCTCTAATGACACTAATGAAAGGTTTTCTAAAGATACGTTCCTAATGCAATTGAATGTGTGAGGCATCGCTTTCCTGGAATTTAATAAAAGTTCTTTTGGCTACACCCTAAATTAACCACGAACACAAAAAGGCATTATCAGGATTTTAGCCACATGTGAAATGCCTTCATAGGAGACCGCAACAGCTTGCCAAAAAGGGATGGGATGCGGGTGGAAATAAATTCTGACATCACATTGCGTATGCTAAGAAGCCATCAGTGTTTTTTGTTTGTTTGTTTGTTTTTGACAAAGGCTGGTGGCATGTTAAGGGTCTCTGTGGCATCTTTTCTGAGGGTAATGAGGAGCAGCCACCATATTCATCAGCAAGCAGGAGGTAGATTCGAGTAGTTACTCCTAAACTAATTTAAGCCCAATAGCCTTGGAAAGTCGGTGGTCAGGGCCCCCTCTGCAGACACCAAGGCGCTGTGCCTAAGCGCCATGACACACTCACGCTAATGAGAGGAGTACGGGATGGGTCAGAGCCAACTGGCATTTATTATTTTTGGAAGAACGTGCCTCCCAGGCAGGCTCCTTCATGTTAGAGTGCCAGCGGCCTCAGCTGAAATAAACCGTGGATGCCATTATTACATAACAGGAAGAGGGCGTGGCTTCTAAATTAGAGGCAGTCAGATCTCTGGTCCACCGGATGTGACTTTCAGAATAAACAGGACTGAAAAAGAAATGGACCAGGTGTGTAACCATATCAGTGAGCGCCTCACCACAAGGGCCAAACAATGTTCCATGGGGCTGGGTAACTGCAGCTTTCACCACAGCAGGGTACTCTTCCTGGGCCCCCTGAGGAAGACTTACAGAGTCTTAATTCCAAGGGGATGTGGGTTAGGAAACCTCAAGGGCTCAGGCTGTCCTGGCACGACCTCGGCTGTCTGTCGGGAGGTGTCTCTTCAACCGGCCTCCTGATGCTCCTTTCTTTCTTCTAAGTTCACTCTTCCCCCCCACCAGCTGTAGCCAGCTTAATGCCTTGCTTAAAATGTTTCTTCATGGTGTATACCACCGTGTGAAGTTGTGGTTTGTGTGTGTGCATGTCTGCTGTCTTTCCTACCCACCGGCATCTAAGTTCTTTGAGGAACAAGACTTTGCCTTTCATTCCTTGAAGACTTTTAAGAGTCAGGCACACAGCACGCGCTCTGTAGTTCTCAGCCTCTTTCATCTACTCAGTAAGCACTTGTTGGTTACATTCTATATGCCGTGTGCTCTTCTGTGTTCTTGGAATGAAGCTCCACCTCAAGAATCCACACCTCAAGAAAACAGAACTGTGGCTGAAGTGCTGCCTTTGCAGCTCGTTCGATTGGAAACTGAGGTCAGGGCAACTTGTGCTTTGCCAGTCCGCAGTGGGAGGGAGAAAGAAAAGAGTGTTGCCTCTGATACAGAAACCTTACTTTTTTTTTTCCCTGCAAGAAGCACCAGGAAAGAGGAAAATGCAAAGAAGCAGCCAACCAGGAAGGTTTCTGCCTAGAAAATTTCAGGTGTGTGGAATGTTGGGCTTGGAGGAGTCTGAGTCTGTGTCACACCTGTGACAGCTTAGGACAGGAATGGAGGCGACAGACCTCACCAGAACTTTGGTGTGTGGAGAATCTACTGAGAGTCAGATAGAAGACATCTGTGTGTGTGTGTGTGTGTGTGTGTGTGTGTGTGTGTGTGTTCGTGTTCATATGTTAAGGCCCATGTATGGATGTGCACGTGGAAGCTGAGGTTGACATCAGGCAGACAGCTTCCTTAACCACTCTCTACCTTATTTTTTTGAGGCAGGGTCTCTCACTGGACCAGCTAGTCTACGTGGTCTCTACACGCCCAACCCTGGAATTACACATAGAAGCCACCACATCTGGCTTTTAAAATTTGAGTTCTGAGGGCCAAACTCAGGTCCTCATGGATGCTCAGATAGTACTTAACCAACTGAGCCATTTCTCCATCCCTTAAGCTTGAAATGCTTAAATTATCCTGCCAGAGCTTGGGTGCCTGTTTCCAAATTCCTGTATCAGTTCTGATATCTGCCCTGGTGCTGGCCAGAGCCTACCCACTGTTTCATCATTGGAGCATATGTTATTGAAGTCCCTGCCACACCCCTAAGCAAGAAGAGGCCATGCTTTGCATTTCCCAGTGTTCACTATGGGACTCTTACTACAAGTTTTGGAGGCTGTTGCTGCTCCAGTAATTCTGGAGAACGATTCCAGTGCCTACTTAATAAACTCATCATGGAAACCAAACTCTCCAACTGACTATTTAGCCTCCCGAGTCGCCAGTCCTTCCTCACCGTCTCCACCGCAGCCAGCTGGAGCTCTGTGACAGCAGCATACAGTTCTTTCTTGGAAAGGCGATTGTGCTGATAAATATCACAAAGGAAATCTTCACTGGGCTGCTGGGAGTATTTCTCCAAGCGGTTGTTGATGCAAGGCTTGACTGTGTCAGAGGAGAGAAAAGAGAGAGAGAGCCTGAAAATTTGGATGAGGAAAATAGCTCAAGAAAATCTTGCAACACTGAGTCTCTACAGGAATATCGACAATTGCAAACGTCTAGTGGATATTCTTGCTACATGGCAAATACTGGTTTATGCTGACATGGGTGGGCTTCTCAGGATCCACTGGGCCTCTTCTAAAAGTGTTGATTCAGAATCAGGGATTGGGGAGCTTGAAGTCAGTTTGTGTGTGTGTGTTTCTATCTATCTATCTATCTATCTATCTATCTATCTATCTATCTATCTATCTA
>NW_026596234.1:7764954-7766918 GCF_907164565.1 Psammomys obesus | reverse complement strand
CTATCTATCTATCTATCTATCTATCTATCTATCTATCTATCTATCTAATCTATCAATCTATCTGTGCTCACTATGTAGGCCAGCTGGCCTCAAACTCACAGATACATGCCTCTCTCCCTCTAGAGTGCTGGTCCTAAAGGCATGCACCACCATGTTCGGCCTTGAAGTCTTCATTTCTATCAAGCTCTGGGGGGCAGGTGCTGTTGGTCTGAAGTCACATTCTGATGAACAAAAGCTCAGAGCTCAGACGGGATCAGGGTGAGAGGGGACGAGAATTGGGCTTATGTGCGCACCCCAAACTTGGACGCAGGCACATCAACACACGTGCATGGTGCCTGGAGCTACTAGTCACACTCAGCATTTAGCAGTTACAGAACGCATTTGGACAGCTGGCTCACTTTAATTCCTTATGCAGGCAGACACCAGACTAAGATCTCCATGGAGACAGTCGGCAGGGTGATTCCCCATGGTGCAGTTGGGACCTTAGTTCTGGAGCCTGGAGCCTGGAGTCTTGGGAGAGCTGCTTAGGTGTGGCTCAGGAAAACTGCTTGGGGACTCATGGAAGAGCTGACTATGTGGCTTTGTGTAAGGATTGAACATATTCATGCACCCCACCCTTAACACCCCTTGTCGTGGAGCAAAAATAGCCCTAACCACCAAAATATCATGTGGTGTTGTGCTAGGCACATTAAAAGTGTGCCAAAGTGGGAATTACTGTCATTCATTATTTTAGAGATGGGATAATCAAGGATGAAAAGGTGATGACACATAGGGCCAAACCACCACGTGTGAACTCAAGTCTGGCTGGGAAACTCTCTCTTGAGCCACCTTCTGCTGCTTGACCCAGCTATGTGCGTGAGTTCGGGAAGCTCTAGAAAGTAGGAGAAGCGACGCCATGGGAAGATCATGGTGATTCAGTCAGGTAGATCAGACTAAGCCTCTCCTAGGCCTAGGGTCAGAGTTCCTGGATCATAGGGGGGAGTGGAAAGGGTGGTCCTTTTACCTGATCTGAAAATGGTGTCCCAGGCCAGTGTGTGCTCCTGCCACACTTTGGTGTTGAGGGTCTTGTGCAGCTCCACAGGGGTCACCATCATCTTTCCAAATGTGCTCATCATCTGTAAGAAACTCAGGAGCTCAGGCCCTAAACTCTTCCCTCTAAGTCAATGTTCTTCTTGGAGGAGGAGGAGGTGCATAAACCAGACCACACCTGAATCTCCAAAGTGTGGGATTCAAAGGCCTACTATCTCTCTCTCACTTATATCAAAGATGGCTTTGTGGTCTGTGTTTAATAAAAAGGTATCAGTCTTATGACCTAATGCTGGCGCCCCCCCCCCCCGCATGTTGTGGTTAAATTAATAGTATAGTATAATAATGTTTATTATTTGCTCTATAATTTTTACACAGTATATCTAACCCGTTATCACAATCAATAAAAGACACAGACACCTGATAGATTTTAGAATGGCCGTAACTTACCTGGGACAAGGCAGATATTAACCTTCTAAACTACCCTTACCTCCCAGCCCCATCCCAGGCTACCTCCCACCCATAATTACATAAATACTTGCTTATTCTCTCTCTGGGCCACTTCCTCCATCCATGTCAGCCATGTGTTTCTTTCTGCCCTAACCCATGGTGGCTCCCTCCTTCCTATTTCCTTCTCCAGTGATCCTTTTGTCCCCGAAGCCCAGAACCTTAGCCATGCCTACCTCCTACCCTGCCCAGGTATAGGCCTTCTAATCAGGCACTCAGGGAAAATTGGGGAACATTCCTTCTCATCACATGGTTACAGGAGACAGTTCAACATTATAACAATACCCATGGCAGGGCAGTAACCAGATCTTGGGGGCCAATAATTATAGCATCAGAATACAATAGCACCAGACCAACCCCAGCGCATGCGAGCACGCAAGCACACACACACACACACACACACACACACACACACACACACACACACACAC
>NW_026596234.1:7716070-7764944 GCF_907164565.1 Psammomys obesus | reverse complement strand
CACACACACACACACACACACACACACACACACACACACACACACACTTTTGGTTGTACCGGGGATCAATCCCAGGGTCTCCTGGTTGCAAAAACTATGTCCAATACTGAGCTATTCTGTATCCCTTTTATTTTATTTTTATTTTGAGACAAAGTATCATTAAATTGTCTAGACTGCCCTTGCACTCACTTTGTAGTCTAAGCCAACTTAAAACTTGCAATTATCTTGCCTCAGCACCTTGGCCAAGCAGCTGGGAAGGCAGGCCTATACCACCAGCCCTAGTTTTTAATGGTCTAATTGTAAAGAAAGAACAAAAACTGGAACAGTGTAATTTGCCTATTTCATTCCAGTTTCTTGAATCACATAACCTTAGTTAATCCTAAATCAATTTCACTGTGTCTATAATTTCTCAAATTACTTAAACCATTCAAAACTGAAAAATGTGAAACATTCAGAAACTTTAAAAGTTATCTTTTAGCCAACTGGCCACTAACCAAGATACCTTAAATACATTTAAAATAATTTTTTAGTAAAATAACTTAGCCTAAAATGATCTTAGCATGTTTCTTTGTGATTGGTGCACATGTATAAATTAAAATATAGATATCAAAATGGATGACTTAAGTATTAGGTAAGTGTGACCCCTCCTCTTTGAGAGACACAGGGATAACCTGTGCCCTTCTGAATTCTAGCTGTCAGGACGTGCTGTCCACAGGGGCTGCTTACCGTTTTGATGGCGGTGATGAAGGTCAGTGCCTCCTCCCCTACCTCCTTCTGAAGAAGCCCAAATCTTTTCTCATATAGTACAAGGCAGATACCTGTCATTGAAAAAAATCACTACTGTTACTCATCCATAGCTGTGCCAGGATCTATGATTAACTGGCTATTAAAGACTGAATTCCATGTTATATGAGACTGTGGTCTCTTCTAGAAGAAAACAAAATCTCAGAGAGAGAGAGCAGGGAACACTCTCTTCTCTCACTAGATCCATAAGCTTTGGAGCTTCCTCGTGAGAGACACACTGTCCACCACAGTCACAGGGAGGTGAGGACAGAGGAGTCACTGCACTGGGTCAGAGATCTGCACTGCTTTGGCTCAGCCATGCAGTTGGAGTGGTCACCATTTCCTGCTGCCAAAGACAGCACCCAGAAAGCCACCATGAGAAGAGCTGGGAGGCAGGAGCCCTGGACGAGCCCCCAGTACCTGCCAGGCACTGGACTAGCACAGGACAGCTGTTTCTCTGTTCTGTTTTCCATTTAACAATGTTGTTTAGGATCAACCTATTTTCAAATAAGATTCCTTAGTCTTTAAATTTTCTACACAGAGAGAATTTGAATTATATAATAGCCATGTCCCTTTAACTAGATGTAGTAATTGAACAGGCTGCTTTAATTACTTTCTCCTTGAGTGTGCGCCCATTTAGGGGTGTGCATGGGTTGTGGCATCTGAAACAATGTTTACTTCCCAAAATGCTTTGCATCTGTATTGAGGCATTAATCTCCTAAGAATGATGACATTGTCCTACATTGTCTCCTTAGTGCAAAGGAGTCCTCCTCTCACCCAGGCTCACACTTCTGCCCCCTTTTAGTCCTTTAAATGTCCTTATCTGTATTTGCCGCTCAGAACCATAGTTTTGTGAGGGCAAAGATACTATCCGTTTTGTTCCTCAGCGTGTTCCTGGTACCTAACAGTGCCAGGCACATAGTATTTGCTTAATAAATGTTTGTTGAATAACTTTATAAACAACCCGTAGTACAGGTCAGAACTAAAATGGGTTTGTATGCTCTTGTTCTAGTTGGTGATAATCTATCATTATAGAACTGTAAGCAGAGCTGAGCTTTATCCCCTAGATCTCTTGCAATGTTAAGTGAACAGGGCTACAAAGTCAACTTACTTTCAAAGGACCATTTATTCAGTTCGCTGTACAAGTCTTTGATGCGGCCTCCTTCATCACACAGCTCATCCATTCTTCCCATAAAATCAGCCAAGACCTTAAAGAGAAGCACATCTCTTTGTCATGGGAGGGAAGGAGAAGGTCCAAGCTCAGGAAGTTCATCAGAGGGTATCTCTACCGTTGGTTGGCAGTGATTGGCAATAGTTACACATGGGGCCTGCCCTGTGCTATTCCTAGGCTCTTCCTGAAGCTACTGAAACTTAAGTTTCAGGCTTGTCTTAAGAACATTCCTGGAAACTGTTTTGTGTTTATGTGTGTGTGTGTAGGCTTGTGTTTGTCTGGGGGTATGCATGTCTCAATGCGCACATGTGTGGAGGCCAGCTGTTGAGATTAGCTGTCTACTTCAGTTGCTCTCCATCCTATTTTTTTGAGACAGGGTCTGTCACTGAACCTCGAATTCTGAAATTTGGCTAACCTAGCTAGCCAATGAGTTTCCAGCCATCCTTCTGTTTCTACCCCCTCAGTGCTGGGATTTGAACTCAGGTCTCCAATAATTGCAGAGCAAGTACTTTACTGGCTGAGCCATCTCCCCAGCTCTGGTTCTGATACTTTAAGAAGAAAGAAAAAATCCTTTCTGGGAAGACTGGGTGGAAAGACCACGGGGGGGGCAATCAGACAAAATGGCACAGCAGCTCAGGGATTGTTGTGAAGTCTGGGGCAGCACCTCCACTCTCTCCTGGCACATCTGGGCAGAAGCGTGCCCTCCCTCCAGCTGTTTATGAGACGTATGTGCACTTGGGAGCTAGGAAACCTGCAAACTCTGGACGTAGCTCCCTCAGTTGGTAAGCCTGCAACCCTGGGACAGCCACATGAGGTCTCTAGATGCCCAACCCTCTAAAAAGCAGAGTCGGAGATGGCCCAAGTCTCACTGGAACCACACGTAGCACAGAGTGTATCATTCTAGCTGATCTGCACCGCAACCCCATGTGACATTTTCCATGCCGCAGCTGAAGAACAGCTTAGACGTGCTAAGTCACTTGCTCACATACCTGATGACCTGCCAAGCTACTCCTTAGATAAAGTATAAGTGGTCATAAAACTTGACAGGTAACAAACGGGCATGTTTAGCTTGCCTGTGTAATGCATTTTAAAAACACTTTGTATTTGCTAACCCAGTAGAAAAACAGGGCACATGGAGGAGGGGAACAAAAAACAAAAGAAAGAAAAAAAAAAAAAAGCTGAGCATGGGGCTTCACCTTTTACCCAAACCCTGGGGAGGCAGAGGCAGGTGGATCTCTATGAGTTTGAAGGAAGCCTTTCTACATTGTGAACTCTAGGCCAGCAAGCTACGTGGGGAGAACTGTCTCCAAGAAAAAGAAAAACAAAACAAAAAACAAAAACAAACAAACAAACAAACAAAAAAACCAAACAACCCCAAGGGATTTCACACACTGTATGGATTTTCCCACAACCCATCTTATTAATCTTATTCTCGTTATTACCAGAGGTGACCCTGGCTGTGTCACATGACAGTAGCTAGCGGGATCTGGAGCAGCTGTCCACCTAGAAAAGGCTTAACTATGCACTACTTGAGGCTTGCATTACTGTGCTATATTAATTATCTGGCTTCTATGGGTTCTGTAGGAACCCATCTGGGTCCAAGGCTAACTTAAAACAACCTCTAATGTGAACAAGAGTAAAACAAACAAACAAACAAACAAACAAACAAGCTATATGCTTCAGCCTGCCCCATGGCCCCCTGTTGACTAAACGATATTGTTAAAAGTCCTTTAGCAAAGTATGAAGTCATTCTTAAGGACAAAGTTCTGCCCATTGCCCAGACTCTTCAGAATCGTTCATCAGCGTGGAGTATAAAATTTCTGGCCACATCATGCCATTTCATCCTTCTACATCTTCAGAGAGTTTCTGCCTCTGTGCTCCTATTCCAAGTGTAAAGCACCCTCCTCCCCCGTTGTTGCCTCCAAGGGCTTTTACAAGGATCATCTCTAAAAACTAGTGGCTCTAAAAACTTGGAAATGGGCTTAGGGAAGCAAAACAACGCCTCTGGATCTCACCGGTACTTGGTGGAAGGCCATGGAACAGGGGACTCAGCCTGCCTCCGTGGGATTATTTTAGAAGCCTTTGGAGATGAGTTTGGGGGACCGGGTTGGACGGAGAGAAACAGCTACCCCCTCAACCCCTGTGATGGATGATGATTCTTCTCTTTTTGTGCTTTAGAGCTGTGAGCGAAAGCCCCGGGGAGCGTGGGGAAAGCTGGCCCCAGCGCACAAACCTCATTGATTTTCTTGTCCAGCTTCATGACCTCCACCGGCTTCATTAGTTTCTTTTGGAAGGCGCTGCGGACCCTCTGCCACTCTTTTCCTTCCCTGCAGAGGAGGACTGTGTTGACAGCGCCCCTGGAAAGCAGCCGCGCAGCGATTCCAGGAGCGCAAAAACTACCCCAAAGATGGCCTGCCGAGTTCCTAGGAATCTTAGCACTCAATGAATGTTCGCGGCTGTCCAGCTGGGGCCAGAGGTCAGGGGGAGGGGAGATGGACTCACGTCGTCCCTCCGCTCCCTGGAGAGCTGATGGCAGTTAATGGTTGCTGGGGAGGGGATTGTCACTTTTCTTCAGTAGCTAATGAGGCTCTGACAAGTTCCCCCTGCTCTAACCCTCACCCATGCTCATGCAAGCAACCCCAGGGAGACATAAACACGAACAAAAACGACACGTAAATAGGAGCGGGAGTTGTTGGGACGAGGAACACCTTCAGTGGGAATGGGAGGGGGCACGCGGGATGAAAGCGACCACGTCAATGTGAAAATGTTTGCTTTGACAGTATGGTTGAATTTTGCTCAAGATGACACCAGGAAGGTGAAGCCCCAATGAAAGGGCCTTGGTGCTTTTGCTTATATCCTATGGGGGAGGTAGGAGTGTGTGCGTGCCCTCATTGCATGGCTTTTGTGTGGGGGGACCACTCTCTGTACCATCATTCCGGGATTGCACCGGCCCTAAGCAGAACAGGGGCTTCTGTATTCCATCTGCCTAAGAAATGTCCTAGGGAACTTTTAACTACTCCCCTCCCCTGCTGCCCAGCGCGCCCAGCCTCCTGCCGCCTCCACCCTGCAGAGGGGTCTCACAGGATCAGCAACCCGTAGCT
Organism: Psammomys obesus; assembly: GCF_907164565.1. Taxonomy (NCBI): domain Eukaryota; kingdom Metazoa; phylum Chordata; class Mammalia; order Rodentia; family Muridae; genus Psammomys; species Psammomys obesus. The sequence continues at coordinate 7,759,889 of NW_026596234.1, read as the reverse complement.
CTCGTTGCGGTAGTCGCGGTAGGCTTTCCAGGGCTTGATGTCCAGTCGCTGGGGATGCGCGCTCTCGGTGCGGTACAGAGCTTCCAGCAGTCTCGGCGAGCCCAGGTGCACCGAGTCGAACGAGCCCAGCTTCATCCGGAAAATCTCACCGTAGTTCTTGTGGTACTCGGCCTGCGGCGGGGAGGGCAGAACGCCGTCAGCGGCGCATCCTCTGGTGCCTAGGGCGCTTCTGCCTTGCACAGCTGCCGGGTCACCTGAGCTCTCTTCCCCCTTCTCCCCCCCTCCCCGCCCCCGTCACCCCAACGGGGAGGAATAGGGAACAGGAGAACGACAAACTTATTTACCAGAGTGTCATGCTGTTTCTTCAGGCCCCCTTTCCAAAAAATCTCCAGTAAACTGCCTAGCAGTGGCCAGTTGGTGGGTCCAGGCAGGGAGGTGGCGTCCCGAGTCTTAGCACCTGTCACCAGCGGGCAGAGGGGCACCTCTTTTGGCTCGCGGGGAGCGCTCGCCTTGGATGTGGCGGACGTGGGGGGCTGTCCGAGGTCGCGCAGCCGGCGCAGGAAAGCCACCAGGGAGCGCCTTTTATCAGTGGGGCAGCTCATAGTAGCAGGCCGCATGTGGGCTCGAAGAGGGGCAGGGGCTGGAAAGGGTAAGGTGTTTCGGAAGTGCTACTGCGTTCTGGAGTCTTGGCAATTTGGGAAGAGAGGCAAACAGAACCTGCGGGTGTGGCGAAACTTCAGGAGGGACTTCGAAGAGGCGGGCGTCCAGGGATGCTGCTGCTGCAAGGTGCAGCGGCTTAGGCGCAGGCGCCTGTCCCGAGCTGGCCACCAAAGGGCCTGGAGACGAGCGGGCCGGGGCTTGGTGGCTCCTGGGAGAGTCTTCTGTGGGTCTGCAAATTTGACTTCTAAGGTCTGGAGTCACTGGGTGTCAAGGGATGCCGTCGGGTCTGATGTACCTCGCTGTGCTTTCCCCAAGCTCCCAGGCTCAGGGACCTCGTATTTATGAAGACAGAACGTGCCCGGGATGGCCAATGAACTCGCTGACTGGGGCGGAGGGGGACCTGCTGGCGAGGCTGAGAGGGACGTGGAAGAGGGGGGGGGAGAGTGTGGGAAGAGGATGGAGTCAGCGAGGTGAGTGAGGGCGCGGGGCCTCGGTGACCGATGCGCTGCTCTCCTGGCGGGCGCACGGGTGGACTCCACCCCGGAGATAACCCAGGAAAGGCGCGTTGAGCCTAGGGTTCAGCGGGTGCGCTGTGAGCACGCCACCCCGCCCTCCTCCTGCAGGCTGCAGCCGGCCTTGCAACAGCCCGAAGCTGTGCTTGCACAATCGCCATGCAGGGCGGGCAAGGTCCCCCGAGGACAGCGCGGAAGGCTGCCCGCGCTTGCCAAGGGAGGGGAGAGCATCCGTGCCTTCCAACATCCTGGGAGACAGGTTTTCGCAGCCTGAGCCGTACTTCTTCTGGATAGAAGTTGCCCCTTTGAGCCTCTGAAGAAGGTGACTTGAAACTTAATAGGATGCACCGAAAGAAGGGCCGCAACTCTTCGTCTTAAGTTATGCAAGAAAGCCCAAAGCTGTTTGCAGAATTTCCTCACCGGATTTCTAGATGGGTTGGGTTGCTAGGAAACTGAATAAATCAGTGGATGCAGAGAGTCTACATAGGTGTGCGTCCGCGGTGGATAATCAATAGAAGATGCTAGTGGAGTTAGTTCTGGAGACAATGCTCTTGGAGGGCTTGGCTTAGTTTTCCTTCGGACTGCTTCCCACATGTCCCCTCAAGCCTTCCCTTCTTGCTCACCGCCCACCCGGCCAGAGCAGAGGCACCCACAGATTCCCAAGCGGCCCATTGCCTACATGAAGTCCACCTAAAGCGCGCAGTTATCCACAGAGGTGGTCCTGCTTTTGTAGCTGGCTAGAATAATGCTCATTTTTCTAATTCTGGAAAGGAAATTGGTCTTTGCTGATTCAAAGTGACTCATATTGCTTCCTGCTTATCCAACGCAAAGGCACCAGCACCCAGGAGGGAGGCAGATTTCCTCTCCTGCTTTCCAGTCACCTGACCTAAGGTTACCGTGACCCACGCACTAGCAAAGTCTTCCGTAAACATCTGTCTGCTTCTGGTAAAGGTTTTACAATCCAATTTGTGATTTGTGCTCCAACACTGTTATTTCAAATGTGTCCTAAGAGTTCTGTCTTAATAAAAAACAGCTACACCACCTATGCAATAATTTAGATGCAATCTGCTAGATCTATTTCAATATGTATCGCAGTGTAGGTACAGCACAAAATATAAATTTATATAGTCTTTGTGTGAAATATACATCTTAGAGAGCCTGTGACAAGGCAGGAATTTCACATCAATATTTCTGTTTAAATTTCACTTTAGCTCAATGTCAAAAATAAAACTCAACCCGTCCCCCTCCCCCCATGCTTAGGAATTAAACATGCTGCTGATTGTCACAGACATTAGTGGTCCCCATGGCATTCACAGGCCACAGTTTCTGGCCTAGCCTGACCCTTCAGCATAGACATTCATATACGTAACTCCTTCCTTTGCTTTCTTGAGACAGAATCTCACAGCCCAGGCTGGCTCAAACCCCTCAGCCTCCTGTTTTCACCCCTAGAATGCTGGGATGAGAGGTTTATTCCACCACACCTCACATCACTTAGCTAATTACATCCCTTTTTCTTAGGTAGTGTGCTACTTTTTTCCTTTTCATTAACTAATTTATTTTTAAGGCAGATTTCAGATGAAGTAGGTTTTTCTGGGGGTTCAGTGTTGAACTTTTTGTTTGTTTTTGGGGGCAGAGTCTCACTATGTAACCCTGGCTTTCTGGTAGCTTGCTATGTTGACCAGGCTGGTCTTGAACTTACCTCCTGCCTGCCTCTGCCTCTTGAGTGCTAGAGGAGACTCATGGGAGAGTACCAGACTACTTCAGGTATTCCAAACAGATACTTAGAAGCACAGGAGATCATTAGTTACTGTATACAGGTAGGAGTAAATAAGCAAATTTCTATTTCATGGAAGTCCGTGTGTACTGGAGAGGGTCCCCAGTCATTGTTACACTGACCGGCAGTGGGAAGCACGAAGTTCTTGGGACACCCACTGAGTAGAAGACTCATCAGTCCTTGAAGAGGTTCGGAGCATCAAAATGGTTATGTTGAGCACACCCTTCCTCCCTTGGCTTCGTGCCTCCCTCATTCCGGAGCCTCTGTGAGTCATGCAGCCAGGGATCCTCTCAGGAACCCTTAATGAAAGATCTAGGAGTGGCAGCTAAGTGCCAACCCCATTCCCAAGACTGGCCTCGTTCACCTCTACTGTTCCGGGAGATCCTAACCAAGGTCCGCAAAGTTTAATTAGACCCTAGCCTTTCTACTATACAATAGTGCATGTGTGTGTGTGTTGGGGCAAAGGCTTGATCCTCCATACTAGGAAATACAAAGCCTTTTCAAATACATGGATTGGCAATAAAGCTTTGAGCTTCAAACTTTGGCTGACCTCGGGCGAGAGCTACTTTTTGATTGTGGAGACTCGGAGGGCTGATTTTTCATTTCTTGAGCAGAGAGCATTGGAACCAACCTCACAGCCACAATCCAACATCTCAGAAATGGAGAATATAGGAGTGTACCAACACAGGCTCCCGTGAGGGCCCTGAGGAAAGTCCTTACCAAATCTGAGGTGTGTGGGAATTTACCCTTCGGTGCGCGTGCATTGCACGCATGCCTGGTTCTTTGAGGCTACGCAGAAGGCAGGTGCTCCAATCATGATTTATGTGCTCAACTGATTAGTTGCATTTTTTGTATTTGTGGTGCTGGAGACTGGCTGCTGGGCCTTGAGCACCAGAGAGCACTCTGTGGCTGGATCTCTACATTCGTCACAGTTTTGAGACAGGGTCTCACCCAGTGGCTTAGGCTCGGCTCGGCTCAACCTTCCAAGCAGCTGAAGTCACGTTGTTTTGATTCAGTAAACCACACAGCAAATTAAGCTGAAGTAAAGGGGTGAAGAAGTCCGAGTGAGTGTCCATCTAAGCTCAGCCGGCTTATTCCACAGGGACTTTCTGACTGCCACAGGAGCAGGCCCTGTGGCAGGAAACTGACTGCCCATGGTAGTCATAGCTATAGAAAATGGGCTCTTGAGTCTTCATTTAGGATAAATCTTAAATCTCCCTGAAATGGCAGGCTACTGTCTTTTTGCTGATTGTCCCTCGCATAACACATGACACAATGTTGTTTATGTTGAACGGCACCCAATAAGTAAATAATAGGCAATTGATTATTGATTCTTTCCTCATTCCCCAGTGAAACCCAGAGAGTGTAGCAACAAAACGGCTTTTGTTTTCTGAGGAAGTTATTGGTAAGCTCTGGCGATGCTCACCTGGGTGCCTCACAGAAAGCAGTCTTACACAACAAAAATAAGGATCTGGGCCTGGTCAGGTTTTGTTGAAATCCTGACTCCATTCCTCACTGGCTGTGTGGGCTTGTGAAGGTGTTTGGCTTCTCTGAGCCCAGTTTCCTCACTGCCAACATTGGAGGTCACTACACCCTCCTACCCAGGTAGGCCGAGACAATGTGAAAAGGTTCTTGCATTTTGTTTGTTTGCTTAGTTTTGGTTTGTGAGACAGGGTGTCATGTAGCCCAGGCTGGCCTTGATCTCACTATGCAATTGAGAGTGATTTAAAAACCCTGTCTCATCTTTGAATTGATCTTCCAGCCTCCACCCATGGCTTTTATTGCATTTTTGTGTTTTCCTTTGTTTGTTTTTGACATTCCATTGGTCCCACATACTTTTCGTGAATAGAATTTGAGATTAGATCATCACACGGATACCTGTTCTGTGCCTTTTCCTGTATGGTCTGACGTGGCTAATGTCATTCCTGTGAATTCAGGGAAATCGGATGGGATTTTTACAGTCAGATACTTTGCATCGGAAGCACAGTTTGGTTTGCTCCTCTATGTCAGGAGCCTGCCTTGACGCATCTGATGGGCTGTTGACTTAGACGGACATTACTGAGAACTGACTGTACAGAAGCTTTGGGCAGTAGCAATTCCTAAGTGTTCTTATAACAGACACTTTTGGTATCAGCTTTTCCACCCAAGAACAGCAGCTATGAGGTCCCTTCTGTTCTGATCCTTCTGCAGTGTTAGTCAGTGAGACAGGGCTAGCTCCGGCTTCAAGGCTAATTGGAATCCTATGTGTTTACACACCACTATCTACAGATCCCTGCACTGTGGTGTCATTTCCCATCGGAAAAAAATAAGTTAACATGCATCTCCAGAAATCTCCTGATTGGTTTTCGTTCTCTCCAGTCAGAATGGAATTCCTTGGGGGAGTCATCAGTAAACTCACTGGATGAGTGCCCGTTGCATGCTGGGCGCCCTCCCCAGCACAGGGTGTCAGAGATGAGCAAGGCAAGGAAGGCCTGCTCAGTTAGAGCGGACTCTCTGCTGATGACATCGAATCACATGTACTGGAAACAGGAAAGAGTCAACCTCCATCCTCCTGACTTCTGCAAAGTGGGTTGTTCTGAGGCGCTGCAGGGTGCAGCAACAGAAAACAGCACTCTCTCATTATTCATCGCTCTCTCGGGTTCTGCTGGACCAGCTACAGCTGTCCTCGCTGAGGGTCCTACAGCTAATGCTGGAGCTGGGTGCTGCTCCAAGTCCCCTCACTGTCAGCTCTTGCCAGCTGAGCACTGGGGCCTCAGGGGTCTCATCCTTCAAGGGAGTTCCTGTTTGTTTCAAGTTAGTGATGGCAAAGACACCCAACAGAAGCATCAAAATCCAAGATATCTGAGCTCTCGGAAGGAAGGAGAGGGTTGAAAGAGTGCACAGGGCAAGCTTCTGTGTGATATTTATTAAAATTGGATGAGAAAATGCCAGGGAAAGGGCTGATATGGTGACGGCGTGATTGACTTAAGGTTACCGAATCGAGCTATGTCCCTCCAGTGGCGATGGGCCTTTCTCCGGAGGATGTAGACAGTCCCAGTGCTGATCAGATCTGAAACAGGCCAACCTCCAGACATCACAGAAGTCTCCGAGGAGTCCACCTCTGACCCTGGATGGAGAGCACACTCGGGTACAGCCATGACACTGGCCACTTCCACAAGCTGCAGATCAGTAAGTCGGCTTCATTTTACCTTCCCTTTCGCTTTTCACGGCCGCTCACCTCCCAGTACATCTGTGTCTGTGATGTCTTAGGGGGTCACTGGGGGCTGTGAGCTAGGGTGTTTAAGAAAGATATACTGAGTGTTCCGAGACCAAAGCGGTGGTGACAGACATGAACAAGGGAGAGGGTTCTGTGACAGCAGTGGCTGGAGTAAATGAGAGGGAAAGGCCTACTCCGGAGTGCAACACGCGGCGTGTGGAAAGCTCTGAAAGTGCAGGATGAGACCTGGATAGACAGGAGTTGCAGTGACGTCTAATATTAACCTCAGACAACAGTAATTAAGTTCTTATAGAAAATAACCCAAACAAAGGGACATTCGGGCAGTTCTATGTGAATGCCAGTGATATCTTTGACTAACATTCTTGCATTCAGAGTCGTTCTGCACTAGGTGACTAGGAACCTTTTGAAGCCGCCTCGTTCCTCACAGACTCATGTTACCTCAGTGTGCAGATTCGGGGAGGTGTATTCTTCCTAGAACGCTTGACAGATACATTCTTATTGTTAAACGCTCGTGATGTGAGCATAGATTTCTGGTAAAGGTCTACCTAGAGACAGAACGAAGGGACTTTATATCTTACCCGCATTGTCTTAGTCACTGAACAGACACCATGACCAAGGCAACTCTTCTCTGAGTACTGGGATTATAGGTGTGCATCACCATGCTGGGTGTAAATGATACCGGGGAATTGAACCCAGAGCTTTGTGCAAGCACTCTACCCACTGAGCTACATTCCCTGCCCAGTTCACTTGGTATACCCGGGCAGGACAAGCCAAGATCTCCCCTGCCCCTTTCTTCCTCTTGTTCTCCCTCTGGCGTGAGTACCTCCTCGTCGTCATCATTGGTGGTTGTTCCTTTCATCACGCCAGTTGCTATTCTGGCTTAGAGTGACTCTGATGGACTTTCTCGGGCTGTCGCCCCTCACCATGACCTATATCCACTGTGCATGTAGAAACTGCACAAGTCACCCCACTGTGGGCTTTGTAAAGTGGAAATCGAGAACATCAGCACAGGGCACGCCTGCTCTTCCGCAACAAGCAGAGAGGGCCTTTTCTTTCTTTCAGATGGAATTCCACCCCAGAGCTGCCCACGTTTACCCACGCCTCACCACAACCTCAAGGCCACCGCCACATTTCTCCCAGCCTTCTTGATTTTCTTGGCTGACGTTTTAAGGAAAACCTGTCTCTACATGCTGCTTTGTGGCAAACATCACGACACCCTTAGCAGGATTCATCAGAAGAACTAGGAAAACAATGCCAGAACGTACAGGCTCTGGGGCTAGGGCGTGGAGTGACAGCAAAACTCGGGGATGACACTAAAGCCACCTTGCTTGATAGCTGGCTCCTACAATACCCCCAACTTTGGGCCCAAGTCACTGATGTAATGATGTTTTCCCTGCGGCTTCAGAGAGCCCCTGGTCCCTCTGCCTGGGTGCCCTGGCCTCCGGGAACCTATTTGCTGCAGTTTCCCTTCGTCTCAACTGTTTTTTACTGAATGCTTTCATTGCACCGCTGAATCTGATCAGCTTGATCTGAGCTTGCACTGTGTTGGGCGAACCTGACTGGATTTCTCCGGACTTGTAGTCTTTGAAGGATTCTGACTTCTAGAATGTAGAGGCAAGAGTTGGGACCTAGAACAATCCCCAAAGCGCTTTTGATGATCTTAAATATCTAAGTTATCCATTTTAGTGCAAATCAGACCCAGCTGCGCCCTGGGTTTGCAGTCTTGTGATCGGGTTATAAGTTATCCATTTTAGTGCAAATCAGACCCAGGTGCGCCCTGGGTTTGCAGTCTTGTGATCGGGCGTGCACACTAGTTCTTGACAAATCGCTGCTGGACCATACTAAGGAACTGGTATGGAGTAACATCTGTTTCCAAATGATGACTCCTTTCACAATGTGACAGCTGCTGGGCCAGGAACCACTACAGTAGACAGGTAAGATGATGGTTTGCCTTTAAAAAAAAAAAAAAAAAAAAAAAAAAAGATTTTTTTTTTCTTTTTGTGGTTCTGAACTCAAGGCATTACGGATGCTAGTCTCTGCCACAAAGCTGTATGCTTAGCTCAGTGAATGATCTATTCCACAAAGGTCTAAAAATTCTGTACATTCAGTGTACCTTTGAAAAAAAAAAAAGATGTATCTTCCCTGATAAAAAAATAAATTAAAAATTGAAGCTAGCAAGAGATGACTGTATTTTGTTTGACCCAGAGTGTGGCTTATTTGATCTTGTGTCCTGCTCTGCAGTGGGGCTGGTCCCCAAAGCTTGTACGGAAGAAAAATTAAAGTTTGGAGTCATGGCGCCACCTGGTGATGAAACGCAGTTATTCAGGTGACCAGGCCTGTTGTACCGGACCTAGGAGGAAAAACAAATGCAAACAGGGATATGGACTCTCGAACAGGCGGAACGGAACAAACGGACCCTCAGCTATCTTGTATCTCGCATTACTCTCTAATCCTTAAACGCACCGCCGCTTATTCTTTCATGCATTTATTTACTCATTAATAAACAGGTGAGTTGTTTCCCTTGGTGCTTCCGGTGAAGCTTCCAAGGAAAGGGCCAGAGAGAAAGCCATGAAGTTGCTTGCAGGAGTGGGAGCGGTTGAGGAACGTGTTTGTGTCAGTACGCCTGTGCTGCTACGTCAACGAACCCCCAAGCCTGGGTAATTGGTCATTCACAACCAACAGAAATGAACTTTTCACAGCCGTGGAGAAGGACAAGTCCAAGATGAAGGTGCTGGCGTGTTCTGTGGCTGGAGACCCAAGAGAGGCCATCTTGGGTGGCCCCTCCACCCCAGATGGTGCTTTGCTCCTGCACCTTTGGAGAGGACGGGCCCTGTGTTCTCTTAGCAGAGGTAGAAGAGAAGTAACCACCCCATTTTCTCACTTTTTTTTTTTTTTTTTGTATATTGCCACAGACCGATCCTGGGGCTGTAACCCTTGGGCCAGACTCAGACGAACGAGCTAGTGTCTGGCTGTAACGGTCAAGGGGGACTTTGAAATTGGTGGCATGCTGACTGGACCAAGAGAGCCATGCTCCTCCAAGCAGCCCCTCATACATACTCCTGTCAGGAATCCCACTAGACTCATTGGCTCACTAAGTTGGACTTAGTGAGAAAGTGTTACACAATGATCAGAGAGGAAGGCTGGCCTGGCCTCCGAATCTGAGTTAGACCCTACCATGAGGTGGGAAGACACAAGAATTTCAACCTTGTCAGGTTTGAAAATAAAATGCTTAGAAATAAATAACTTAGAAAGAGTTTTGAGTCAAACACAAACAGACAAATTCCCAGGATAAGAGGCAGAGAAATTCAAAATATAGTGAAACTGGACTTGAAAGCAAGGAGACTGCAGGCGTGATCCTTGGGCGCCCTCTGCAGGCACAGGATCGAATGATTTCCTGCCAGGGAGATTTGCCCACTCTTAGCCACTCAGACTCAAGCAAGGTCCGTACTGAAAGGATGCTCTTCCTCACGAAGCACAGGAAACATAGAGCGATGCTGCGGGTTTTTTTTGGGGGGGCACCCCCACACAAACTCCCTCATGACAAGCACAATCATTATCCCCGTGTGACACAGCCTAAAAGCTAGGATGCGTTTGGACAACATTGTGGTATGCATTTGCTTCCAGCTGATTTTATTCTTTTTTTTTTTTTTTCCCCGTGCATCCCCAGCGAAGTTCTCATGACAAAGCTTCCTGCATTCCCCTTGCTGGCACTAGCCTTTACGCTAGTCACTCTTTCTGACACACGATCCGTCTTTAACTATTTGGCTGTGGTCTGTCTCCTGTCATCAGAGGGCAAGCTGCATGAGTGTGGGGCGTTTTATCTGTTCTCAATGCAGCACCCCCACGATCCCTAGGGCCTGGCATCCTTTCAGTCCACTGCAGCTAGATACTCACCCTGCCTTCTGAGTCTGCTCCAAGGGTTACAGGGCCCAGGTGCTAGACAAATGAGCTCCTCAGAAGCTGTACCACTGTGACCCCAGGTGCTCAGATTTAACTTTTTATGTGCAACTGCTAGGTAGCAGAGTGCAAGTAGCAAACATTCCTCAGGAGGCTGTGTTAGAACTTCTGTCCGAGGGGTCCAAGTACACTGTACCCAGAGAACCTGATGATAAAGACACAGTGAGCAAAGACTGCATTTTAACGGTAGGAGACATACTATACCCAAATGGCTACATACATTAATGCTCTAATAGTTCTCAACCTGTGGGTAATGACCTCTTTGAGAGGTCTAATGGCCCTTTCTCAGGGGCCGAGTATCCGATACCCTGCCTATCAGATATTTACATCACAATTCACACCAGTAGCAAAATTCCAGTCATGAAGTAGCAATGAAATAATTTTATGGTTGGGGGTCACCACAACACGAGGAACTGTATTAAACAGTTATAACATTAGGAAGGTTGAGAGACTCTTATTTTAAGCAGACGGGTGAGATCTGTTCCCCTCTCCCTCCTCTGCATGCCCTTGTGGAAGGGTTGCTGCTTGGAGAAGCCATAGGAGGGACTGGCAAAGATGCAAAGAGCACCCATCCCAGTACCAGGCTCATTGTGTTGTGGCTCAAGCCCAGCCTGCCCTGTCTCTCATCTCTGGCTCAGTAGATGAGACAATGGCCCCTGCCCCAATGCTGTCAACTTGTTTGCCCTCAGGGTTCTGAGTTTCCTGGCACCAGTCTTGGCTCAAGGATGTTAACAGTGGTGGGGTTACTGAGGAAGCCTGGTGCCCATCAGGCCCTTGGGTGGACAGCCTTCTCAGGCTAACATATACGAGTGAGTGGAAGACATATTGTCGAGTCAATTTCACTTTAAAGACGCAAAAGAATTGCACGTGGTGGAGCACACCTCTGATCCCAGCACGAGGGAGGCAGAGGCAGGAGGATCTCTGCGAGTTTGAAGCCAGCTTGGTCTACAGAGCTAGTTCCAGAGCAGGATTACATAGGGAGACCCTGTCTATAACTAACCAACTAACTAACCAACCAACCTTCCAGTAAGCTATCATCTGAGCATCTGAGTTGCTTATAGTACTCTAGATCAGTGGTTTTCAACCTGTGGGTCGCAATCCCTTCACAGAAGTGACCTAGGAACATTGGGAAATAAGTATTTACATTATGATTCATAACAGTAGCAAATCTACATAATGAAGAAAATAATTTTATGGTTGGAGGTCTCCACAACATGAGGAACTGTATCAAAGGGTCCCAGCATTAGGAAGGCCAGTGCCCTAGATCCTTTGGAGGTAACCTTCCTTTGTCTTCATCCACTCCTAGCCGTTCCTTCCATCCTTTGTGTCCTCTGTAGCGGTCAGTGGCATACAAGCTAAGGCCGGCTTCAAGGGTGGCCTACATGCCGGTGCCTTCAGCTGGGTTCTTAATGTGGTGGGTGCTTCGGCTCGAACTTGGGTCTTCATGCTTGAGTGCAAATCCTGTGACCGAAGGCGCTGAAGCCACGCCTCCGGTCCTTTTTAGGTTGCAGGTAAGCTTGTTGAATTAATGGAAAAGGAATTTCTTCCGGTCCGCCCCGCTGGGTACCCAGCCCCTCCCTTGCTGCCTGTGGCTGGAATCTCTTGGCCCGACTGTGGGTCTCACTCGGCTGGGAGGGAAGCTGTCTGGCCCTTTAATTGGAACGTACCAAGTGTTTCCAGGTTCTAGTTCCCTCCTGAGTCCTTGCCCTTGGAATTCACAGGTCAGAGACATAGCTAGAAGCGGTGCGGAGACAGTGCTGTGTTTTAGGGGCGCTTGGGTCAGCAGGGCTCGGGCGGGACCTCGGGGGTGGGACGCGCGCCCGGATGGTCTCCCCCTGCGCCCCGTGGTCCAGTCCAAGATGGCGGCCACCATGAAGAAGGCGGTGAGTGTGGCCGGCCCGGGGTCCGAAGCGACGTGGGCGCGGCGGCCGGGGTCCGAGGGGATGTGGGGCGGGGGACCTGAGGAGACGCGGGGCCCTGGCGGCCGGGGGTCTGAGGAGATGTGGCGTCTGGGGGGCCGGGGCCGCGGGAGGCGCAGTGCCCGGTCCCGCGCTGGGGACCCGGGTGCTCCTGTTAGCACCGCGAGGGAAGCTGGCGAGAGTCTCCTTAGGGACCGACCTGGTCTCCGTATCCCCGGGGTGCCTGATACCGCACCTCTGTGCTCCGCCCGGAGCTGCCCGTGTCCATCCACGCTCGCTGCACCTGCGCCCCTCGGGCTAAAACCAATGTTCACTGGCGTTGAGACAGTCGGCCCGAGGGAAGGTGCTGGTTCCCCAGGAACTTAGGAAGGACACGGGCCCCCACGCTCTGGGCCCCCACGCTCTGGCCCCCCAGCATCTAACAGTTAGCCATCTCCTGGTGACTCGTCTGGTAAAATGCTGGGTCTGGTGATGTTTGTTTTTGTTTTTTGCCCCCCCGCCCCATCACAGCTCTTTATTATTTTAAAAGGACACCTGATAATTGCGAATAGGGCTCAGTGTGATATTTGATCACACTTTTTAGGGACATTGTCTCATGTATGTGGCCCGGACTGGCCCACAGCTCCCTATATAGTCAAAGATGATTTTGAATTTCTGATCCTCCTGCCTCCACCTCCCATCTTCCAGGTGCTGGAATTACAGGTGTTTGCCTCCACACTGGGCTTTTGGTGTCCGGGTGGGGTGAAGACAGGGCCTCCTGCATGGTAGGCAACTAATTCCGTGGCTGTCCAACCCTTTAGTCACACTTTGAGCCACCTCCATGTGGGTTTTAGAACCCCAAAGTGTTTCTAGATGTGCAAGTATATTCTAAATAGAAGAAAGGACTTACAGGGACAGCAACAACAGTTGATAACTATTGGGGCTTCCCAGTGTGTTCCCTGCAGTTCTTAGTGTTTGCATGTTATTTATTTTGATTTGTTATTTAAACCTTCTGGGATAGTTTGCTTTTACTTTTTATTTAGCTGATGAGGAAACTGAAGCTCAGAAGGAAAGCTGGGTTTTAAACTGAATTCTCATTCCAGGGTTGTTTTTAACTCTTGTGTGTGTGTCTCTCTCTCTGTGTGTCAGTCTGTCTGATGAGAGTATCTGACTGAAGACCATTTCTTTCATTCTGCTTTTAAAGACATCCTAAGGTGTCCTTGTTTGTGCTGTGACAACTGAAGGTTGGTGCTTAGCCATTCTGGCTCATTGACAGAGTTAGGACAAGTGGTCTGTCACCTCTAAGTTGTTTTGCAAGTAGTAGAGTATAGTCCAGGGCCATGGTGATTTAGCCAAGTAGGAAACAGGTTCACTTTGCCTCTTGTTATATTGGGCCCCCAGCCGCCAGGTATATCATTTAGTTCCGTGATAGACATTGAGGTTTGTCCTTGGCTTTGTTTATTTTATTTTTTTGAGACAGGGTCTCACTGTGCAGCATTGGCTGGTCTGGAAGTCTTAAGAGATTTGACTGCCAACTGAAATTGGCGAGAATATTTTTTGATGGGGACCCATCTGAAGTGGGAATAGAGTATGGTTTGTTTCTTCTTAGAATTCCATAAGATCTTACCAAGACAGGGTTATAGTCAGGATTCAGGACATTTTACTTTTCTCTTGAATCTAGAGCAAGTCATGTCTCTTATACCTTGCAGAATTCCCGCACATCTATAACGACCCTTTCTTCCATTCTTCCCTTTCTTCATTTCCTTTTAACAGGGTCTCATGTAGCCCAGGCTGGCCTCAGATTCACTATGCAGCTGAGGATGAGCTTGAACTGTCAATCCTCCTTCCTCCATCTCCTGGCTGCTGGGCTGCAGGTTTGTCCCAGCCCGCCTGGTTTTATACAGTGCTGGGGATGAAATGTAAATGTACTGAGCGAGCACTCTACCCACTGAGCTTTGGAAGCAGCGCGGAGCAGGCAAAGTACTTAGCTAGCGTTCATTGAAGGGTAATTGCACACCTGCGCCCCTGCGCACTTGGTATTCATTTAACCACCCCTGCAAGGTAGAAATACCTTCTTCATTTCACAGATGACACATCACGGGTGGCTCCAGGGAACTGAGCAAATTACCCAAAGTTTCGCATGCATGGCTTGGAGCCCATCCCTTCTGCTGCGTCGACTACTAGGAGGTAGCCACCGTCAGGAGTCACTGCACCTGCCTCTGCCTAAGGCAGGAGTTGCTAGCCCTCAGGAGTTGGAGGGCTCTTGGAAACGCTGATGAAAGCCATCAACACCTTCCCTGAGTGTGTGCAGGTCCACATGAGCCAGGCACGTCCACCTTGCAGCCTTCTGTCCCAGGATAGCTGCTGTGAATGTGGTCCAGCACATTCGTAGATGACATCACGTCACAATGTCAAAAGGTTGGACAACCCCCGCAATGCGTGTATAATTTGAATGATCTGGGGGACTAAGTCAAGTTGATAGCCTTGCACGCCAGTTAGAAGTTACTGTCTTCCTGCCAAAATGCAGTGTAGAAGTGGGGCGGGGCGTAGCTGTAAGCAGTATGCTTGGCAGGCATGTGAAGGGTTCGGGTCAGTCCCCAGCGCCTTAGAAAGGAGCCAGATGTGCTCCAGGAGCTTCGGCCCTTAGGGGTCACAGGGGCCAGTTTCTTAGCTGCTGCTGGGAACCTCCCCTTGGCCCGGAATGAAGCAGCACCATGTCTTTAACTCACCCACTACAGTCCTAAACGTGGGAGAAAAACCACTTCAAGGAACTGGGTCCCCTAGTCCAGGTGCCTGCTGGTGGCTGCTGTTTGGCAGGGCTGCAACTAGAAAATAGCCAATTTCCAGCACTCTTTGACATCCAAATATTTGTGAGTCTGATCTATCAGAATTTAGAGTCTAAGGCGGGTCCTGTTAGAGCCTCATCTGAATTGCCCTTAAAGTCTTCATGGTGACAGATGGGTCTGTAAATGTATTCTAGGGCTTGGGGCTCTAAGCAGGCCGTCTTCATGGTTCTTTGTCTGGGAGATTGAGAATTCTCACAGACAAAGCAACCAGATCACCAGTCTCTCTCGCCATCAGTGTCTGTTGAGTGCTCCCCGCTGTGCTGACAAGCTACAGTGTGGATCCATCCCCCCTGGGCACACCATGATGGGAAGGCTTCTTTGAGCGCAGGCTTTGGGCCTGATGACAGCCTAGTGCGTGCAGAGTTGCCTTCTGGGAGGAGGGCCTGATGAATGGAGGCCTGAATTCCAGCACGCGTCTCCTTACCTGCACCACTGAGCCATCTCTGGAGACCACAGGTTACCTTTCAACCTCTGAGGACGTTTTACACACACCTTCTGCCGTAGCCTACAAGAGACCAGGAATGGGTGTAGTGTAGCTGTGGTGGACTTAACCTCTGCTCCTGGCGGAAGACCCAGCCATTCTTACTGACCCTGCGTTTATTAATACCAAAATGGCGTGTGGTCTGTAAATGTTATTATATATTAGTGTAGTTTCAGTTTGAGAGGCTTTTCTTGTGAAAGATTTTAGTTTTGCTTGTGTGTGTGTGCATGCACACGCCTGTAGAAGCCAGAAGAGGGCCTCAGATCCCTGAAGCCAGAGTTACATGCAGTTGTGAGCTGCCTGGTGTGGGTGCTAAGAACCCAACTCAGAACCTTTGGAAGAGCAGCAGGCACCCTTAACCATAGCACCAGGAGCTTCTGGAGACACGGTCTCTTTAGGTATCCAAAGCCAGCTTCACCTGCCTAAGCCTTACATGCTGAGCTGTACATGACGTTCAGGCAGCAGGCCTGGCTTTGCACACAAGTCCTTTTACTCCTTTAAGGTACTGTCAAGCACATGTGTTCTTATTATATAAAGACACTGTAAGGCATGGTTGCTATTTCATTTTCTCGTCTAGTATATTGAAGCCCCCATAAGATTCTGAAGCAGCCTAAGAACTTCCTGCCACATCCTTTAACTGAACAGGAGCTCCTGACCCGGCACACCTGGACATGCGCGTATTGACTCTGGGGACAGACTGCTTGTATTAATATCAGAGTCTGTCTATTTACTGTCTGTGTGGTTTGGCTAAAGTATCCTCGCTCCCCATCATGAGACTGGGGGATTACAGCTCCTAGCACACAGTAGGAGCTCAGGCAGTGTTAGCTGTTTCCGTTACTTTATAGATACTTTGTTGTCTAAACAAAGCTTTGTCTGCAGATCACACCTGCAAATATTATCTATGAAACTCAGTTCTTACTGCCTTGTAGTGGATTCATAACCTTAACATAAATTTGGAGTTTAAATGTATGGAGTAGCGCCGTTGACATGCATGGCGACCCTCTCGCCAGTGTATAAATTGAAAGCTGGAGGAATGGTCCTATTCCTGATCAGCACAGTGAGCCAATAGGCATTTTACCTTAGAAACAGTCTCTGTAAGAGGTTCACTGAGACTGTTTGACCATGTAACATTTTGCTTGCTGGAGATGTCTTAGTGAAACTGTCCCACCTTAGGAAATTCTGCCTTTTGGGCAAGTTGGCTTTTATTATTATCATTATCACTATTCTTTTGGTTTTCTCTGTGTATCTCTTGCTGTCCTAGAACTTGCCCTGTAGACCATGCTGGCCTCAAATTCAGAGATCCACCTGCCTCTGTCTCCTGAGTGCTGGAATTAAAAGTGTGCACCACCACTACCTGGCTTTTATAAAATATGTTTTGTTGTTATTGGGACTTTTATTAATCACTTTCTATATTTCAAACATTTGTTCATGAATGATCCTGTAGAATAATGGGAAAGATTGTCGAGTGATGAACATAAGCAGGAAACATTTGTGATGTCTCGGAGCCTTGTTCCCCTCAGCTGCCTTAGGATGGGAAGTGTACTTGGTTATCGCAGCATTGTAAGACACCAGCCTGTAACTGCTCCATTGAAACAAAACATTAAACATCCTTTTCAGGCTGCAGAAGATGTCAATGTGACTTTTGAAGATCAACAGAAAATAAACAAGTTTGCTCGGAATACGAGTCGAATCACAGAGCTAAAGGAGGAAATAGAAGTGAAGAAGGTACTGGATTCATACGTGTGCTCTAAGTTTGTACTATAAGCCTTAAACCGGAACCATTGGCAAGTGTCAGCCTCTGTGTACAGTAAGCATTAGACCTGAATCATTGGCTAGTTTCAGCTTGTTGCAGCTTCCTCGTGGTCTCCTTGTCCCGGTGACACCGTCTAGTTAGTTAATGCAAAGTCTGTATTTGTTTGTTTTGAGACAGGGTCCTGCTTTGTCAAACTGTCCTACAATTTGCTATGTAACCCAGGCTATCCTCACACTTGTAATCCTCCTGCTTCAGCCTCCTGACTTGCATGGTTATAGGGGGCTGCAGGTTGGGCAATCGAGGAGGTCATTTGTGTTCTTAAGAGAGTCACGGTAACAGTGAATGAGGCCTTTGGATTCAGTGTAAGTTTTCCCAGTGTAGTTCTACACCCCATGCCTGCAGATTTGGCTGGGGTAAAACTGCACATCTGCTCACTGATCCAGGAGCCCTACAGTCTTAGGGACATGTGCTGCCGCAGGTCCTGTGACCCTTGAGGCCTGTGCTTCGCTTCTCATGTTCTCCTGGCCGCTCTACTTCTAGTCAGGACATCAGATGGTGTACCATTCTCACGTGGGGAATTGTTAAAGTAGAAGTGTGTGTGGCCACAGCTGCTGTCTGCCACAGAGAAGAGCCTGGTACATTCCAAAACTACCCTGAGGGTGCTGTGCTGCCTCTTAAGTGAATCCACGAGACTCGTCTCCATGTGTGACAGAAGCTGCTGTGCACTGGTCCCCAGAGAGCCTGTGTGCCTGCATAAGTGCCTGCTCTTGGTTCTGTCAAGAAATCTTGACCGTGTTTTCATGGCCTTCTCTTGCCTGACAGAAACACCTCCAGAATTTAGAAGATGCTTGTGATGACATCATGCTGGCAGATGATGACTGCTTAATGATACCTTACCAGATCGGAGACGTTTTCATTAGCCACTCTCAAGAAGAAACCCAGGAAATGTTAGAAGAAGCAAAGGTATGTGGGAGTCTTGCCCTGGGAGAAGAAATGCAATTCTCGAATTAAGAAGTATATCATTGTGAAGACTGCATAATTACAGGTAGAGGGAAGTAATTCGTGATTGCTAACACTTGAGGGTTTGCTGCAGGGTCCGAGGCGCTGAGCTTTTATTTAATCCAAGTAACAATCCATTGTTAGCAAAATTTAGAGTGCGGGGCAGAGGCTTGGAGAGGTTCCAGGACTTGCCAAAGTGGCACTGGCCCGTGGTCTTCTGCCCCCCAGAGCTCCGCTTCCAGCTGAAAACACTGAGTGTGTCATAAAGTGAAAAGGAATCCCTGGGCACCACACCATCTGGTGCCACCATCAATTGTGAACCCGTTTTTCTGTTAGCACCCCTCCCGCTCCTCCTCACTGTCCCCTCTCCATCTGTGTAACTCTGCTCAGGCACGGGTTGGTTAACATTATCTGAGGCGCATTTTCTCTATCAGATGCTCATTTACACGGCACACCAGTCGGGAACCACAAAGGTCCCCAGCACAGCACTGTTTTGTGACTTGTTTGAAGCCATCTTAATATTGTATTGATGGACAGTGATGTGTCCTCTGTGCCCTTATTAGCATTGGTTTGTTTCCGATATTGTGCCATAGTGATGTTCCAGTGAGCAGTCTTAGGAACTTGTTTTGAGGGAATTAGAAATGTGGTTATGGCAGGGGTTATGGCCTGCTATGTTAGCCATAGCTGTGGAGAGAGCATGTGAAATTAACCCTGTGTGGCTTCCGGCTACCCAGGATGGGAGAAGTCAGTGATAGCTGCCCCTCATATTGTTGTTTCATTAGCTTAAATGTTAGTTAAAATGATAGTCTCTAATTCAGATTTCTAAAACAAAACTTCCCACTGGCTAAATGTACATCTAATAAACCTTGGGAAGGGGCTGGGGAGATGGCTGGGTAGTAATGAGCACTGCTGTTCTTCCAGAGGCCCCAAATTCAAATCTCAGCACAGGTGGCTCAAAACTTCCTGTAACTCCAGCTCCAGGGACACCCTCTAGTGACTTTCAGGGCATTGCATCATGCACACACATACACATACACACACACACACACACACACACACACACACACACACACACACATTAAAATAGGGGCTGAAGAGGTGGCTCAGAGGTC
Organism: Psammomys obesus; assembly: GCF_907164565.1. Lineage (NCBI taxonomy): Eukaryota > Metazoa > Chordata > Mammalia > Rodentia > Muridae > Psammomys > Psammomys obesus. Next base: position 7,740,680 of record NW_026596234.1, on the reverse strand, counting down.
GAGAGCACTGGCTGCCCTTTCAGAGGCTCCAGGCTCAAATCTCAGCAGAGACCGAGGATTCAGCCGTGACCATGAGCTAGTATTGGCTGAGTTAAATAGCAGACATTCAGACTTTGGGCTTTGATCCATTTACTACAGTTATTTTGCTCCTGACCAGTTTAGAGTTTCTCACCTCAGATTCTTGCCCTTATTCCAGACCACGTGCTCATACGTCATCCAACTGAAGCTAGTTGTTTCTTTTCCAGAAAACTTTGCAGGAGGAGATCGATGCCTTAGAGTCCAGAGTGGCGTCCATCCAGCGGGTGTTAGCCGACCTGAAAGTGCAGTTATATGCGAAATTTGGCAGCAACATAAACCTCGAGGCGGATGAAAGCTGAACATTTTATAATAGTTTTTTTTTTACCTTGTTTAATAAACTTGAATATTGTCTTAAATGATAAGTTCCCTTCTTCAGATGAAACAAAAGAAAAAAACTTTCTTTTAAAAAATTTTTCATTTAATTAATGGAAACTTGCCTATTTTCACATGTCTTGCTTATTTATTTTATATTTTTAAAAGAAGACAGTATTCATGTATGTATTTTGCATAATGATTATACCAATTTTAGAAGCTTTATGTCATGTTATTAAAATCAGTTAAACAGTCTTTGTTTCTATATTATCCTTTCAGAATTCTTCTTGATATTTTCATTAATTTTGGTTTTTCGAGACAGGGTTTCTCTGTGTAGCCTTGGTTGTCCTGGACTTGCTTTGTAGACCAGGCTGGCCTCAAACTCACAGAGATCCACCTGCCTCCCTGAGTGCTGGGATTAAAGGTGGCATGTGCCGCTGTGCCTGGCTGCAATTCAGAGATGACTGACTCAGTGGGTAAGAACGCTCACCATCAAGCCTAAAGGGGCCCACATGGTGGAAGGATAGAACTCACTCCTGCAAGTTGTCCCCTGACAATGTGATGAATTTGCTGCTGATATTTCCCACAAGAGGGTTCTTTTTGTTCCTTTAAAGATTTACTTTTTGTTTATTCGTGTATGTGTGTGTGTGTGTATGCGCGTGTGTGAACCTGTGTGCACTGTGTGTGTGTGCTGGTGCCCATGGGGCCACAGCCACGGGCAGCCCTTGGATCTGGAGCGCGGGCCGTTGTGAGCCATGGAATGTGCCGGGAAGTAAACCCAGGTCTTCTGCAGGGGCAGAGCCAGCTTTCTGGCCTCCAAGGAGAAGTTTATGTACTTAAGACAGGGTCTCACCGTGTAGTCCTGGTTAGCCTGAGACTCAATGTGTAGACCTGCCTGTGCCTCCTGAGGGCAGGGAATAAGGGTGTGTGACACCACACCTAGCCATTTTTTCCCCTACTTTTCCTTTTAAAGAGGAAAGTTCACTCAGCAGTTGTGTCTTGTTGCTTATCTACCTGGCAACAGTGGCTGATGCTAAAAACCCAAAAAGAGATGTTCAGCCTATACCTGCCTGCACTGCTCACTTCAGGCCAAAGTGCTGCCACTTGCTAATAGTATGTAGGTGTATGTATGATATACATGTCTGAGGCCTCCATAATACATGTGTCTCAGTGTTGGGATATTGGCGATATTCAGACCACGTGATTTATGTCAATCTTCATACAAACAGAAAAACAGACATTTTAGAAATTGAAGCCTATAGAAAGAAATGTTTACTTAATTTTTTAAAGCATTTGTGTGTGTGTATGTGTGTATATGTGGAGGTCAGAGGTCAATTTGCAGGAATTGTAGGTTTAGGGGATTCAGGTTCTAAGGTTTAGCGAGCGCCTTTACCTGCTGAGCCATCTGCTGATTCTGAGATGTTCACAATTTTAATAAGTTAGTTGTAGATTTTTTAGTGCTTTTTGATTCAACTAAGAAAGGTAGAAATCGGGCAGCTGTGTGTTTAGAAGCAAGAACACACTCTCATTACCTCCCCTAAAAGACAGTTACGTTTCTGTTGCTATTGTAAAATAGTGTGACCAAGGCAACTTTCTGTTGCTATTGTAAAATAGTGTGACCAAGGCAACTTACAGAAGGAAGAGTTTAGAGTCTGTCCTGGCAGGACAACTGGGAGATCACAGCTACTAAAGAACAGGGCAAAGAGACTGAGCTGGATGTGGGGGGAGGCTGTATGTTCCCAAAGGCGCCTCCCAGGCAAGCAATACACTTCCTCCAGCAAAGCTGCACCCCATAACCTCGCTGACCAGTGCAAGTGCTCAAAAACCCTGTGCAGTAACTTCCCAGCAGATGGCACTAGTAGGCCAGAATACCCAGGGAAGACGTGTAATTTAAGAAAGGATACTTTTAGGATTAATACATTTTTAGAAGAGGTTGTTTAACCTTCAAGGGTGAGCAGGCGATGTGATATTTTGGGCAGGAGTTTGTAAATAAGCCTAAAGATAGATGAGTACATAATTTCTAAAATTTTTAACAGACACATTTTGGGATTTATTTTTGTGTGTGCCCTACCCTGGCTCCCTGGCAAACATATTCAGGTGCCTACTGAGGCCAGAAAAGGAAGTCAGGTTCTCTTGAGCCGGGGTTAGAGATAGTTGTGAGCTGTTTGGTGTGGAACCAAACCTGGGTTCTCTGAGAAAACAACAAGCAGCCTTAACCACTTAGCCACCTCTCACCACAAGGCAAACCTCTTTTTTGTTGTTGTTGGGGGAATGAGGTCTCTAATATACAGCCCTGGCTATTCTGGAACATGCTCTGTAGATCAGGTTGGCCTTGAACTCAGAGATCTACAGGCCTTTGCATCCTAAATGCTGGGATTAAAGGTGTGCACCATCAGGCCTGGATTCCAAATCAAGCTTAAATTGCTGCAAAAAAAAGATTCTGGCATATGACTCTCCCAAGAATTTTTCTTCAAGTATTTGGTGCATTTAGAGCTAATTCAGCCAGGAAATAGGGTAATACAGTGAGATTCAAATTAGCCTGGGCTGTGCCATGAGACTGTCTGAAAAGTCAAACCAGGCTTTGGAAAGATAGCTCAATGGTTAAAAGCCATGGGCCAGTACGGCAGGTGCTGGGTGGCTCATATCCACAAACTCCAGGAAATCTGACCATCCTCTTCTGGCCTCCACGGGCATTTGCACTCATGTGCAAATAACCACACACAGAAACATACACATTATTAAAAATAAAACAAAATGAGCTGGGCAGTGGTAGCACACTCCTGGAATCCTACTACTCGGGGAGGCAGAGGCAGGTGGATCTCTGTGAGTTCAAGTCCAGCCTGGTTTACAAAGCGAGTCCAGGACAGCCGAGGCTACACAGAGAAACCCTGTCTTAAAAAAAATAAAAGCAAAATAGAAAAGAGAAAACAAAAACAAACACAAAAGGTAAAAAATAAACCCAAATCTAAACTTCTCCAAATCAAGAGAGCTAGGGCCTGAGGGCACTGCCTCAGACACAGATGTGTTAGCATAATGACTTGCTGTAGCATGAGTCTGGTCCCTCTCAAATGCCCTCTACCTTCCTTGGGATGGTAGCAAAGAAGTTCTTTCTAGATGCTGGCTGTGTGCCCTGGAGTTTCCCAACCTCCAGACTTGTAGAAAGGGAAACTGTTCTTTAAAAATTGACTGCCCCAGGCACTCTGTTTTAACCACCCAGACGAACTAAACCATAAGTCTGGGGGGCATTCTGCAACATCAAGAAAACTGGCCTGGCTCAAATACTGTTTTCCTTTAGGAGTCAGCAGGGGGCCTGGAGCCCCACCCGGCAGGGACCATCCACGGACCAGGTAACAACATACAGGAGCATCTTGTTATCAAGGGCTTAGGGGTGGAAGGTGGCTGGAGGCATCCAGGCTGCTGGTAGTGACCAGGTTGTGAAAGATTAAACTGTGGCTGACTTGCAAGTATTCTTACAAGGAAGTTAGGGTGGGAAGGCTGCAGGCTGCAAGCACCACCAGGCTGGTGCTGGGTGGAAAAGCCTTAAAGCAGAGGATTGGGGAAAGCAGTGCATCTGTTATGTGAGTCTCTAGGGTCAGATCCTGGGCCCCCACAGTCCTGGCAAGATAGGCTTGGCCACTTGTCCTTAACAGGACAATGAAACAGGCATGTAATAGTGAAAAGCAGAGAATGGGGATTCACTCAGCAGCTGCAATGGAACAAATGAACAGATCTAGTGACCTCTCCCAACCTAAGTCTGCCTTTGCTGACAGGTGTAGCTAAGTGGTTCTCTGGTCAGCGTGTTCCTGCCTGAGGTAATTTAGCTAGGAATGGACTCCATAGACTCATGGGTCTGAACGCTTGGCCATAGGGAGTGGCATTATTCGGAGGTGTGGTCTTGCTGGAGTAGGTGTGGCTTTGTTGGATGTGTCGCTATGGAGGCAGGTTTTGATGTTATATGCTCAAGCTATGTCCAGTGTGGCACACTGTCGCTTCTGCTGCCTGTGGATCAAGATGTAGAACTCGAAGCTTCTCCAGCGCCATGTTTGCCCATGTGCTGCCATGTTTTCCACCGTGAGAATGGTGGATTAAATCTCTGAAACTGTAGGCCAGCTCCAATGAAATGCCTTCCTTCATAAGGGTTGCCTTGGTCATGGTGTCTTTTCACAGCAATAGAAACCCTAAGACACTGTCCCTCATTGACCATCTTTGCCTCTCCATGCTCCAGCTCTCCTGCAAGGTGGTCAGGCAGGCTGCCACAGCTTCGTGAAACTGGTCCAGAAAACAAAGCACCCCGACTGGCAGGCACACGGCTGCAGTCCCTTTTCTTCTCCCAGCATGACACTCCTGGGGAAATGCCAATCCTTGGGGGACATTGGTCTCAAAACTCTGATAGCTGAAGTGAGGGGCACAAGAGCCTCCTTCGAATGTCTTCATTCTTGCCAGGACAGTTACAAAAGCCCCAAGAAGCTGGGCTAATGGAAGTCAGAAGACAAGAAATACCCAAAGGCAAGGAAAGGAGATGGGTTTAGTGTAGCCATGTCAGAAAGAGGAGCAATGAGGTGCATCTTCTGAGCTCTGACCTGCGGATTGGGGTTAAACAGAAGGTAAGGGGTATGCACAAGTGACAGCCCTGTCCGTCATCAATCCATCTATCCTTGTCTCCATCCGTCTTCCCTGTAATGTGGTGTAACAAGTTTGACATGAAAGATGAAATCTTTCTTTGAGGAAGCAGTATAGAGACAAGCCTCCCCTCCGGTTGGCACCAGACCCTCAGCCTTCCTCTTCTTGAGCATGAGACTTCTGGGAAATTAGAATTTCTCCATTAAAAATGTAATGTGTGTCTGTGAGAGAGAGAGAGAAAGAGAGAAAGAGAGAGAGGGGAGAGAGAAAGGAGAGGAGAAAGGGAGGAGAGGAGAGAGAGAGAGAAAGGAGAGAGAGGAAAGAGGATAGAAAGAAGAGAAGAAAGAGAGAGAGAGAGAATTTGTTTGCCGCAGCTTGCATGTGGAGGTCAGAGGACAACTTGCGAGAATTGGTTTTTTGATTCCACCATGTAGGTCCTGGGGATTGAACTCAGGTCCTCAAGCTTGGCAGCTGAGCCATCTTGCTGGCCTGCAATTCCAATTTCTTGGGGTCTATTTTTTTTTTTTCAAAAGTCTGATAGAGAGACGGGGTGGAAGGGAAATGTTGACCCTGACAGGATGGCTACACATGGAGTAGGTGGGAGGGTCAGGGGAGACGGCAGTGACAGGTCTGGGGAGCAGGGGCGCAGCCAGGGATAGGAAAGGGTGACACAGGGCAGGGGGATGACTCAGCAGGGAAAACACTTGCCACACAGATCTGACTGTCTCAGTTTGGTCCCTGGATCCCATGGTAGAAGGAACTCCCTAAAGTTGCCATCTGCCGTCAACACGCCTGCTGTGTCACAACCAGCCACCGCAACAATAATAAATGAAATAAAAATTCAGAAGGAAATGACAGCACGTTGGTGTAATGAATGCTGTCCTGGGCAAAGTTAGGTACACTTTTAATTTTTGCCAAAGCTTGTACTGGCTAGTTTTATGTCAACTTGACATAAGATTAAGCTAAAGTCATCAGAGAGGAGGGCACTTTCATTAAGAAAATGCCTCTGTAAGATTGGGCTGTAGGCAAGCCTGTGGGGCATTTTCTTAATTAGTGATTGATGAGGCAGGGCCAGACCACTGTGGGTGGTGTCATCCCTGGGCTGGTGGTCCTGGGTTCTATAAGAAAGCAGGCTGAGCAAGCCATGAGGAGCAAGGCAGTAAGCCGCACCCCTTCATGGCCTCTGGGTTAATTTTTCCCCCCAGGTTCCTGCCCTGTTTGATTTCCTGTCCTAACTTCCCTCAGTGATGGACAAATCTCTGGAAGTAGAGGCTGAAATAAACCCTTCTCTCTACAACTTGGCTTTTGGCCACAGTGTTTCATCGAAGCAATAGAAACTCTAAGACAAACTTTTTCTTGAGGATTAAGTACTGGAAAAGGTAGGAAAGGTGACTGAAGGAGAAGAAGGCATAGCTGGAGAGACAACTGGAACCAGTAAGAATCTTCATGCTCTATCCCTTGAGGTAGAACATGGGCTCACCGCTGTTGTTATTCAATGCGTTTTCCCCCTTTTTCAGATGAGGGGACTCTGACCTTGAGCAGAGAAGCTGCTGCTGAAGCCTACACCATGAGCAGGCTCAGGGATGGGCCTGGTGAGGCTCTGTGGGACCTCACTGTGTCCTTTCCTGCTTGTCCTCCCAACCAGGATGCAGCTCCTGTCATGACCTGGCTGAAGGCTTGTGTGAGACAATGCAAAGATGCTGGCCTAGCACGTGATTTGCCCTGTGAAAACCCATAGTTCCATGGGACCACTTAAAGCCATGTAGCTGGGGGACACTACATTTGTGTGGGTTTCGCCACAAAGAATACTGTGTGGACCAACTCGTAAGTGATTTTCTTGGTGTCGACACAAAACCGCAACCCTCACTGCAAAAGCAATTAGAAGATTAATTCTGGAGCCAAATACGAGTGGCCACAGCCAAGCAACACACATTTGGTTACTCCAGAACTCCATTTCCCAACGTGGAAGTAGTTCAGTGAAGTTTTTGTAGTGACAGAACAAAGGAAGGCATGAATCAAGACGCTGGTTGACAACGTCGGAGAGGCAGGTACAGCCAAGTAGACAACCTCACCTGTGGGCTTCAGGTGCCCCCTCGTTGGATTGGTGGGAAATAGGGTTTTTGTTAAGTCAACACATTCCCAAGGTTTTTAATCTGTTAGTCACAGGATGTTAGGTCACACAGAGACATAGGCAAAAAAAAAAAAAAAAAAAAAAAAAAAAAAAAAAAAAAAAAAAAAAATTAAAAATTAAAAAAGGCTATGTAAAGGCTAAAGATAGCCTAAGAGAAGTTATGATCAGCCTCTGAACCTGCAGCATCACTCAAGTTCTAATCAGCCCCTCAGCCGTTGCCAGCACAGCTGCTTTCCAGGAATTCCTGTTTACAGCAGGGATCCGGAACACATTTCGTCCATTAGGATACGCATGAATGCTGAGCAAACTCACCTGCCTGAGCCCCTTGGCGGAAAAGGAAGCTACACAGAGACTGTTATATTAACCTTTGTTTTTAGTTTAAAAAGAAAGCAAATACTTTCGTGGGGTGGTGAGGGGCTGTGGCCTGGGCTGTTCTCCCTGCCAAGAGAAGTGGGTCCTACCCGATGCAGATGGATTGTGAGGTGCTAGGTGAGGACTGGGGTTCTCTGGTGAGAGGGAGATCTGCTTGAAAAATACGGTGTAAGGCAGAATTCTTTGACACAAAGGGATCTTGATCCTTTAAAAACTTGCTATAAAGGACTTTATCCATGGTCTGAGATGACATTTTGGGTTTCAAGATGCTGAAATGTTCTTGACTTAATGAAAAAATCACAAAACAGGAAGAGTATAAGCCATGGAATGGCGTGTGCTTTCCAGACTCTCATGACATAGCTCAGGCCGATTTGGATCTCACGGTGTAGCTCAGGCTGGACTCAAACTCCTTATCTCCAAGTCCCAGCCTCCAGAAAGCAGGGACTGTGTAGATGCGCACCAGCACACCTGGCGCTCACACATTTCTCAGACCTCCCGCTTTATTTCTTAATCCTGTTGTACTTGGGGCTAAAACAATACAAAATGTATGTGCTGACACCTACACTCCATATCCACAAAAGGTAGGGACTCCCTTCTGGGTTGGGAGTTCCAGGCTAGCCTGGACAGCATAAGTCCCTTTCTCAAGAACAAAAACGAAACAAAACAAAAATCAAGAGTCCTTCCAACACATGAACAGATTGTTCGAGGCCCCTAAAATCCACCTCTTGCTAAAAGACTGGGTGCTGCCTCCCCAGGTTTCAGTGAAGTAGCTTTAAGTTTCATTAAACCACACAGGACACCATTGCCCTGTGAACCAAAGTTCTTTTCAGAGTTGAGTCCTGTGGAAAACTTGGTATTTGCGCGATGATGCTTGACTCATAACCATGCTTTGATGTTTTGTCTGATTTGATCTGGTACAGAATGGAGTTAGAGAGGGAGTCTTAATGAAATACTGAAAAACGCTAGAGTCCCAATGGCTCTTGACTTCAGGCTCGCTGTAGCATTCCCAGGTCCTCTCTCAGGTTAGATAGCTTGTTGGTGCCAATCTAAATAGACAGAGACTGGGACATTGAATTTATGTTTTCTTGAAAGTAACTACCTATTTGCTTACAGTTTGAACTATTCCAGGAAGCCATTGAGAAAGCATGGCAGGGAGAAGAACCCTTGCCCTGCTTAGATGGTATTTGTGTAGGGGATTTAAATAGCTCTTCACTAGTAACATGTTTGCAGCTTTTGGTGGAGGTCTTTAAGAGAGATGGCACAGGTTAAGAGTACTGGCTGCTCTTCCAGAGGTCCTGAGTTCAGTTCCCAGCAACAACATGGTGGCTCACAATCATTTATAATGAGTTCTAGTGCCCTCTGGCATGCAGGTGTACATGCAGACAGAACACTGTACACATAATAAGTAAATCTTAAAAAAAATAGCTATCATGCACACAGGAAGTGGATTGAACTTTCACCCTGAGAAATTATAAATGTTATATGGACGCTACATGGGATCCACCAGAGCAGTCACACATCTTCATTCTACATGTTTATAACATCTGTGTGCCCCTTGCAGGACAACCAACAGTGCAAGAAATGGCTTAGTTTTGGCATTACGGCTGCTAGCCGCACCAAACCAAGGCAGCGGAAAGACAACATCACACCTTTCTGTACAGCCAAGAATGGAAGCTTCCATTGCTCCACAGAATGAGGAATGTGAGGAGACATGGCTGGGACACCCAGAAAAGCCACCGTCATGCAAAGAACATGGCTTAGGCCACATGTGCTTCCTAGATGCCTGTGGTGAATGAAATAAATCGTGTCCTGCTTTGCTCAGTCTGACTCATACCGCTGGGAGCCATGGAGCTCATTTAAATGAACGAAACACGCTGAATAAGTGATAGATAGCTGTGTGGCTTGGAGCTGACAGAAATTTCTGGGGCGCCGTAGTTTATAGCCACACGTGGTCTTAGTAGCTGAGTTGCTGGCTTCTATAAAGGCGGGATTCTTGTTTTATCCTAAAAGCATCCTTGCTTACACCCTTGGGATGTGGGGAGATGGTGCCCATCACAGGAAGAAACAGCCTCTTGGCTTTGGCCAGCTATTGCCGTGTTGGAATGTATGCAAGAACTGACAAGCCTATGATTGGTTAAGAGAAGTCTGATATCTCAGTTTGTCACAGTTTCTTTTCTGACGCTGTGATTAAACTACTCTGACAAAAGAAACTTAAGTGAAAGGAGGGTTTGTTCTGGTTCACGTTTCCAGGGCACACTCCACTCTGATAGAGATGTTAACAGGGGCAGGAGCTTGAGGGAGCTTGGGTCCAAGCAGAGAACGATGAATGTTAGTTCACTCATTCTGAGTGAGCGTGGTACTCAGCTGCCTTCCTGCATTTATAGAGTATATGATCCTGGGCTAGGGATGGTGCCACCTGCTGGGGACAGGTCTTCAACCTCAATTCACTCATTCTAGGCAATCCCCAACGGGCATGCTCAGTTACCCATCTTCCATGCAGCTCCAGGTTCTGTAACTGGCAGTAACCATCACACTGTCCATGAGAAACCTCTCCGTTTTCAAATGTTATCAAATCATTCAAAGTGAAGGCATTAAAAAAAATCAGAAAACGAGGAATAGATAGCAAACATCTGCAAGTTCTCATGCACAGACCAGCAACGCGTAGCAATTTGAAGGGATTGCAACAGCTGGAGGAATCCAGGGGCACTGACAGAAAGGCTTTCAGTTAATTGCAAAGTAAAATCAAATCTTGCCTATCTCAGACTTTCGATCAAACAGCATTATTCATCAATGTTTCCTATCTTCTGCCTAAAGGAGGCTCCCTTTGAATAAATAAACATTTCAAGGATGAAAAAAAAAAAAAAAAAAAAACCCAAACACAACACCAGGGAATCGTTAACTCTGGCCTACACATCGCCTTGTGTAGTTGCAATGTTGTGATGGGTTCAAAGAGATTGTTACAAAGACCACTCAAAAAGAAAGCAGTTCAAAAAAAAAAGTGGCAGGTAGAATTTTTGAAAATAAGATACGGTCGGGAAAACATCTAAACAGACTTCACCACAGTCGGAAGGGGACTGCCAGTCAGTCCATAAAGCGGGAAGATTATTAACCTCATGACAGCACGGCTGCTGGCTTGAAGCGTGCCAGCCGGCTGCTGGGCACCGGTGTTTATTTGACACTTTCGGGTAAACTCATAAAACTCTCCCATTTCGATTAAACTTTGGAAACTCATGTTCCCACCTTTTCAGATGCCGAAAACTGGCGTATACCCACAGCAGCCCTTTTGATCTCACGGCCGCTCACGGCCCAGGGGTGAACCGATGGGGGAGCATCTTAGTGCTTTCCTCACCGTGGCTTTTGTTAGTGCTGAGGGCCGCAGAAGGTGACGCTAACAAAGCAGGTGGAGAAGGGCCCCGCAGATCCTGCGAAGAACGCAGACTGGCGTCCAGGTGGGCTCTCTTAATGTTTGGGGTCTCCGAGCATCAGACTGCGGCTCAGAGGGTCGTTGGCGGTTTTATATAATACGGAGCTTGGAGAAAGGAGACCTGAGGTCCACAGAGGCTGACTCTGAGTCGAGAGTAAAGGAATCGACTTTAACGCCATACCAGTGGTAGAGAAGCTTCTCATTGGACTCCATGACCCTCCTTTGCTGTGCATGTTTTACCCTCTTTTCCTCTTGCACACTTACTCTGATGAAGCTAGATAGTTGGTGTGTGTGTGTGTGTGTGCGCGCGCATGTGTGTGACAAGAAACTGAGGGACGTTAACCACCTGTCATGAATAAAGTGAGACCTTCCATCTAGTCACCTTGCTAATAATGAGATGAGCCTCAATCGGATCCCTCAGATGAGACATCAGCTCTGGCCTATGCCTTCATTGTATCTCTGTGGGAAATTTTAGGGCAGAGGCACCCAGCTAGACTATTGGACCAGTGAGCTCCAGGAATTCTGCCTCCAGCTTTCCAGTGCTGGGATTGCAGGCACTGTGCCCAGCTTTTTAGGTGGGTGCTTGGGATCCAGATTCAGGTCCTCATACAAGCAAGCATGTTACCTTCACAGCCACACCCTTTTACTCTGATGGGAGACTAGCCTTTAAACTTCCAGTATAACCAAGGATGACCTTGATCTCCCAATCCTGCCATACTCCTGCTGAATTCTGGGATTACAGGTGTATGCCACCATACCTGCCTCTTATCGTCACAGTTGTGAGGGCAGAAGCATCATCCCATTTGATAGGGAAACTGAAGCATGGAAAGTCTTAGGTGAGATCACATTAGTAGGGGGTCAGGGAGATGACTCAGTGCTTAGGAACACTTGCTGCGCTTACAGAGGACCTGGATTTTTGGTTCCCAGCTTACACATGGCAGCCCACAGTCACCTGTAACTCCCCATGCAGAAGATCCGATGTGCTCTTCTGGTCTCGGCAGGCACCAGGCACACATCTGGCGCACAGATATACCTGAAGACAAAATAAAGTAAGTATTTAAATAAAAGATGCTTTTAAAAATCTCATTGGTAGAAAGAAACAAAAAACACTACCCAAACCTTAGACGCTGAGTTCTCGAGTTTTGCTTATAATTACTCTCCTGATTCCAGAAGGAAAAAAAGTGTGTGTGTGGGAGTAATGACATACATGTTGTGTCCAGCAGAACCCAGTGCACAGTCATTGCTTGATGCCCGGCTGCTGTCATTGCCATTGTTATTTTACAGGATATTGCAGCTCTGCATTGGCTGCCAACAGCAGCTCCTGCTAGAATCAAGATGTCATGAGGTGTGAATTTAACTCTTCAGGTTATCTGACTAGTGGACCGGCTGGCGTCTCAAAGATGCCCAGACCTGGAGATATGAAGATACTTCTTAATGAATGTGATCTAAGCAAACAACCAGGCAGAATTTTCTCCGTGTGCTGGCGGAATCTCAGAAGGATTTTTTTTTTTTTTTTTTTTTACCAGCACGGATAAGCAGCCATGAAGGGAAAGGCCTGGCCTGAGAGGCCTCAGAGGGATTACTCCTCCACTGGGCAGCTATGCTGGCTTTACTTCTCAAAGACAAGCATGAGAACCCACCGGCTTCTTGCATGTTTTCCTGTCAGCATGGAGAGATGGCCTTGGTGCCCCATCTTGTCAATTCAGGTACAGGCATGCAAAACAACAACAACTGCCCTCCGTTCCCCGGAGAAACTACGTTCTCCGGGGTCCAATCAGAAATCATTCAGATTGGACCAGCTTGGGTTACTTGTCGAAAATTAAAAAGATATGGAAGGGGTCAGCTGACTCAAGCAAGTTGCATTCTGACTTCCATATGCCAGCTGTGGCATGCATACCACACACACACACACACACACACACACACACACACACCCCTCACCATTCTATATAGTCTCATTTATTATATTTCTACATCCTCAATTTTACCTCAGTGATTATATATATATATATATATATATATATATATATATATATATATGCAAAGAATATAGATCAATGCAAAATAAGAATTGACTGCTTTTTCTTGGGAATGTGCCTCTTGCAGGAACGTAGACTTTCTAATTGTAGCTTTCTTGTTTAACCTTTAAAGTGTCTTTACAGCTTCCTCTCTTCCTTGTTACTGTCTCAACAATGAGATAGGTTCCTGGCATCTGATGAAAATGGATACCTTAGCAACATTTGATCACATTGAACTCCCAGCGAACATGAACATCTACACATTTTACTCTTCACAGCTGGAGCCTTTGTACAGTAGATGCAACTCGGTGCCACAGCAGGGATTCAGTGACCTATTGGCATCAGTTAACCATGGCTGCCTGACAAATCTCCCTGAGTTTTAGGAACCAGGAACAAGAAAGGTTGGCAGGCTCATAGGTCAGTCTCCGGAACAGCTAAGCTGGGCATGTTCAGTTCAATCTCTCACAAGACGGTGATCAAGATGCCTGCCAGGCTGTGGTTACTTCTTGCTTCTAAGTAGACAGTTCAGGCTACAGACAGAGCTCATTGTTGTGGGCACTGTCATATCTCAGAAGATTCACACCAGAGCTTACAAACAGGTCACTTACACTTGTCTGTCCTATGACATAGCACAGAGAGAGAAAGAGGGAGAGGGAGGGAGGAAAGGAGAGAGGGAGAAGAAAAGGAACAGAGGAGAGAGAGAGAGAGAGAGAGCATGCAAATGGAAGTTACAGGATTTTGTCACCTAATCTCAAAAAATGGCATCTATCACCTCCACCATGAGCTGCTGACTAAAAGCAAGACTCTTAAGTTCAGCCCTTAAGGGGACAAGGCTGACACAGAGGAAAGAATATCAAGAAGGTGAGAAGGGATGTATAAACCATCCTGTAAGTCTAAGGGATTCTAGCCTAGAAGGCAAGTACTTTGGGCATAAAAATACACCACTTTTTCCTGCATAGTTACTTTTATTTTCAAAACTAAATTGACATTTTTTTTTGTCTCTAGATGACAAAGCTAATTGATACTTTTTTTTTTCTCAATTTGAGTAAAAACCCATCAGTTTGGTATCAACTTCATCTGTAAAAGATTTTCTACATTTGGAGACTCCTGTTATATTCTAGGACTAGAAAAAGAAGCAGCTGTGTATTCACTCGGTGAAGAAATAACTTTTCCTTAATTTTTACATGCACATGTGTTTGTATGTGTGTAGGTGAACATGTGTGGGGTGCACATGCATGTTCCTGTAGAGGCCAGAGTCCACCTGGTATTGAAGCAGAATCTCTCATTTGAACCCAGAACTCACCAGTTTGGCTGATCTAGCTTACTTACCGGATCCCTTGTCTCCACCTCCGGCTGGATGGGCAGCCACCATGTTTGCTTGGCATTTAGACGGTTTCTGGAGATCAGAACTCCCGCCTCATACTTTCGTAACAAGGATGTCACCCTCTGCGCTACCTCCCCAGCCCTTCTTTCCATTTTCCATTTTACAGCTGTCTACATCGACAACATCTTAAGGATGAATGGAAGGGGAGAGAGAGACACGGGCTTGTCACGTGGCTGAGCAAAGGCCACATGAAGCCACAACATGAATGTTGTGTGTAGTGACACAGGAAGAGGACATGGAGAGATGAACATGCATTGCACGGAACCATCCTTGGATCCAACTGCCACCCTCTTCATCACATCCGCTGTGTCCACTTGAAAACAATCACCACGGCTGGGCCTGTGGACTGCCATGTTCCCTTAGAAGAAGGAGATAGGAGGGTAGCTGGACCCTGACCAAGTATACAGCCATTCCTCCCAACTTTGCCCTCATTGTACAAGGCATTTAGGTCTCAGGAGGGGCTAGAGTACATAGACTGAGGGTGACTAGAGGAAGGGGGAGGCCATCATCCATGCTCGGTGTAGACTTTCCAGTGTGGCTGTTTCGGAGTCACCGATGCCTGAAACCCCTCACCCATGCTCTATAAGGGAGCCCCACAAACTCATTGTTTCTCCAAGGGGAACTTCTTCACAGAATAGAACTTTGATTTGTCACTAGGACTGAGGAACTGAGGGGAGGGGCATTGCCTGGATTCCCCACCTCCCTCCATCCCAATCCAGGCCTGAAATTCTCACAACTGCATATCACATAAATAGCTTGCGAAAGGCCCCTCTACTATTTTCCCACCCTGGCATTTAGTATGATTTTTTTTTTTTGACTCTATTCAAAGTCAGACTTTTCTGGGAGAGGGTAAGAGTGGCCAGGAAGTGATTCATTCCTCTCTGTGTTAGAGAGTGAAAGAAAATGTGTTCCAGTTTCTGAAAGAGTGTGTGTTTGTATATGTGCATATGTGTATTCGTGCATGTGTGTGTGTGTGTGCATTCATGAGTGTACATGGGTTTCTGTATGTGCCAACCCACCAATCTTTCTTTTAGGCTTGGTTACTTATTGGGCACAGGGAAATAACGGAATTAAATTGCCCCCTTTTCTTGTGCTGTAAACCTCTAGAGGGGCTGCTATAAATGCCATACCAACTTTGTTTCATGAAAAACAATTTTCCCGTCAGTCTGATGGGTTCCCTTGACATAGCATATTATTAGTCTGTGATGAATTCTTTAAAGTGCATCAAAGTATATACTGCAGTGTATTTTTATCACTTCACCACCTTACAGTGAATTTCCCGCTAACTCCAAGGCTCTTTTTCTGAGTCACTAATTATTCATAAAAGCTGGCAAGATTGCTTTATTCTAGCCTTCTGATGAAATGCATTAAAGTTTAAGGAAAACCCTTAACTGAGCTTAAAATGCCAAAGAGATGTTAGGGAATGAAAAGTCATTTTCAGCTAACATGTGAATTTTTTAAAAAAAAAAAGGAAGGAAAAGGAGTTAAGAGAGGACCAGTGGCACCTAGAATTGGTTATTGGACGGAACCACTGAGCAGGAAACAGGAGGACGATAGGATGGGGCTGGGTGTTCACGGCTTTCCTACCATCACATAGTGTATTATTAGTCAGTGATGAATTCTTTAAAGTGCATCAAAGTATACACTGCAGTGGATATAAGGTGTCATGAAAATCACCCTGGAAATGGGCAAAAACGCTGAAACGACAGTCAAGACAGGTCTCCTGCAGCGAGCCACTTAAACTTCCGCTTTCTCTCCAGCATCTCTAATAGCAGGAAGACACTCCCCCAAAAAGACAGGAGTTAAAAATATCAGGCACTTTAGCCACGTCCATCAAGAAGCCATTGTCTCAGGCTCACCAAGTACAGCACTGTGTTTTTGTGTGTGCTCAGGTGTGTCTGTGAGGGTAGCATTCCTTCTCAGGTGTCATTAACCTTGTTTGATGAGACAGCGCTCTCACTGCTCTAGAGCTTGCTGAGTTTCCTGGGTCAGTGGGCCAGCGAGCACCCAGGCCACGGGATAATGTCACCCTTTGAAGGGAGAACCTTCCCTCCCCAGTTAAACATTTCTGGAAGCTCAAACAGACCCACCTCTGGTATGATTCTAGGTTCCCCGAAGTCATCAATCAAAATTAACCACCACAAAATGAACCTGGGTGCCCTTTTTGTCTTCTGGCCTCTGAGCTTGCCTTTCTTAGTGCACGAAGAACAAGCCATGGCCATCACTTAAAAGTAAATGAAATTATATTGTTCTCCTGTTCAAAATTCTCAAGTGGCTTCTAACTGTGCTTCTAATTAAATCCATGCTAATTACCAGGTCTTATAAAACCCTAGATCACAGGACAGAAGACAGAGCCAAATCTCACCTGCTACCGTAAGTGAGGTTTTATTGCAGCATAACTATGGCCATTCATTTACGTACCTCCTCTGGCAACGCTTCCCTCAGTGATGGCAGAATGGAGTAATTTTGATGAAGACCAAAGGACTTCCAGAGCCTAGCTATTACTGCCTGACTCTGTGAGAGGGCGGTTGTTAGCCCACTCCAGATGCTATGCCCCTGCCCCCCTGACTGACTATATTACTAGCTCCCTCCCCAATTCTGCTCCCTCCTTCCCTTAAGCGCCACACTTTCTTCTACTGCAGAGTTTCAACATGCAACATGTTCTGCCTGGAATCCCCTCCCAGCCGCAAGCCTCACACCCTGGCTTCGTGTAAGCTCCGTTCCACTGTCCTCCTGTCCAAGCACTTTCCCTGCCTGTCACACAGCTGTCTGTTTTCTCTGCATTTCCATCAACAGCTAAGTTCTATAGAAGCAAGGGTCTTTGAGCGTGTGAATGTTGGGGTGTACATCATGTATGTGTAGATACCAGAGGTAAGCGTGAGGTGTCTTCCTCAGTTGATCTCCACTGAGCCTGAAGCTCCCAGATTGGGTTAGGCTGCTTGGCCAGTGAGCTTCAGGGATCTGTGCTTCCCCACTGGGAAAAGAAGCAAGCACCACCACGTTTGCCTTTTTGATGTGGCCGCTGGGAATTTGAACTCAGGTCTTCATGCTTGGGCAGTGAGCACTCATTTCACTGTGCCGTCTCCCCAATCCCAGAGTCAAGGATCTTAAATGATTAGTTTTTTGTTTAATCTGTAACAGTACCAGGCTATCACTGGTGCTCAGTAGGTACTTGTTGGGCAAGTAAACTCAGCAACCAGCTTCTGTGTGGCAGGTGCTGTGCTCAGTGCCAGGCGTACAGGGCACACTCAGGCATACGGCTCCCCAGGTTCTATCTGAGACCTGAGCTGGAAGGCAAGCATCTTCAGCTCCAATACGTTATTATCGAAGGCCTTGAGAGACAGTGAGGCGAGACTGTGAGGCGAGGCTGCAGATTCTGGGCCCAGCATCTGTAATCCTGGATTGCAAAATGTAAGATAGATTCTCTCTCTCTCTCTTTTTTCCTTCTCCGTGTTCTTTTTGCTTTGCGAGAATGACACAAAGCTGCCAACTCAGTTATTTTGTCAAACAGGTTATTTAGAGCAGTAAGACTTTTGAGGCAAAAGATTGCTGAAGAAGGAGCCAGCGAGATGGCTCAGAAGGTAAAGGTACTTGCTACCAAGCCTGGAGACCTGAGTTCAGTTCCAGGAACTCACTTGGAAAAAGAGATGACTCTGGCAAGTTGTCCTTGGATGCAACACACACACACTTTATTGAAGTAAAAAAAAAAAAAATTGTTTTGGAAGATGAGAAAAATTTAGATATGGGCTCCATATTAAATGGTATCACAGATTTGGTAATTCTCAGTGATGATGGCTTCTGACAATGGCTTTGTGGTTACATGAGTCTCCATTTTGCTTAGAGAACTAGATTGAAATAGAAAGAGTTGTGATAGAATGGTGGTCAAGATTCGTATTAAAATTAGACTTAGCAGCAACAATGGCAGAGGAAAGGCCATGCGACTCCCATTTTGAAGAAAGGAAGAGGGAGACTTGGTCCTTCTGCACCTGTCAGGGTCAGGAACAACATCAGTCATCTCAAAGACAGCTTCCTGTCCTCAGAACACCCTGCTCTCTACACATTACAGGAGCATTCCAGAGGACGAGAAAACTACATTCATGCCTTCCTCACTTCCTTGAACACTCATGAAGAATCTATATATATTTAAGGCGTACAGCTATAAGGCCTGAGGCTAAGGTTTGAAGTTGGGCAAGAAGACATTCAACATCCCACTAAAGAACTGCAGGTCGACTCAGGCTGGAAGCCAGAACACACCAAGGCACCCCAACTCTTGCTCTGTGGTGGCTCCTTCCATCCCATCCTTCTTGCCTCCGTCCTTGTTGTTGGGTCAGGAATTCCAGGCACTGGGAAGTGTCACAGTTGTGCTGGGATTAAGAGCTAGTGCCCTACACAAACCCCAAATTCTGAGTACTGGAAGTCAGATTTTCATTTTTGTTTCCTCCCATCCTTCATCTTCACGGCGTTCAGTGAAGCCAGAACATAAACAGATGGTCAGAGTGGGCGAGAGTCTGCGTGTAGTGTTACCGGTGCCCGCCTCATTCTCCTCCTTCTCAGCCTGTGCCAGCAACATCCCAGCACCCTGACAAGCGTGAAGGTGCCCCTTTGGCACCAGTGATGAGAGACAAAGTGTGTGAAGACCTCAGGATCTGCGTACCTTTGCCTGAGCTGCCTTCTGTTAAGCTTTGGACAGGAAAGATCTTGGCGACTTGCAGTCAGTTATCACAACAGCGGCAGGGTGGGGGCGCCCTGTGTGACTATACCGGAAGTCTGCGCAGTGGTACCGGAAGCCCTCAGGAGATGGCCCGAGGATTTTCTGGTTCTCAACACCGGTCTTCTCTGTTGGTACTTACGACATCGTAAGGACTGAGAAAGCATCAGGTGATGTTTTATACTTGCAGCCCCTCCTCCTTTGCAGAGGTTTTTGTGTGTAAAGCACATTGTGTCTAACTTGTCACAGGCTTCGAGGGACCTTTCTGCCTCCCCCTGGAAACCAAAAGCTTATTTATGCTGAGGAAGTTGCCAGAAAATCTGACCACGTGTCACTGGCTGTGCTTGCCAATCTTTGATGGTTAAAGATTTTTAATAATCTGCTACTGTTTTGTTTATTAAGACGGAGTCTCACTACATAGCCCTGGTTGGCCTGGAACTTGCTATAGAGACTAGGCTGGTCTAGAACGCGCATAAATTTGCCTGCTTCTGCCTCTTGAGTGCTGGGATTAAAGGATGCAACATCACATTCCGCCTCAATGTTTTTTTAAGGTGTGGTGATCATGTTGGGGGTGGGGGAGTGTGGGCCACAGTGCGCATGTGGAGGTCAGAGGACAACCTTATAGTCAGCCTTCTCCTTCTGCCTTTATGTGGGTTCCAGAGTCGTTTAACTCAGATCATCAGCCTTGGATTGCAAGCCCTTTCACCTGCTGAGCCATCTTTCTACCCCACTGTTGATAATCTTCTTCTGGCATCTGTTCTCTTTTAGGTACGTGAAATGACAGGCCAAAATTCAAACATGGAAGCTGTTCTCTAGTTCTCCATAGCTAACTGTGCAATGCAAGTTTCTCTTAATGTGAAATGTGCACAGACAAATAATCATGACATGAATGAGTTCAAAATAAGCCATATATATATATATATATATATAGTGTATTATATATATGTGTGTGTGTGTATGTATGTGTATATATATATATATATATATATATATATATATATATATATGTTGTTTCTCCTTGCAACAACATGACAGCTATTTTAGGTGGAAAGGAGAGAGGGAGGAAGGAAGAGAGAGAGAGAGGAAGAGAGGAAGAGGAAGAAGGAGGCTGTGATCTTTTTATCCCTTGCAACTTTGGGCAGTTAGTGATTCAGTGGGTAGTGGAATTGATTCCCATCTCCCTGCTCCCTCACCAGGTAAGACTTGGTGATGTTTGAAGTCATTTCTGCCTATGCAGAAATGCAGATTGGAGCACTGCTGGGCTTTTAACGGGGAGGAGCGAAAGATGTCAAGAAGCATCTTGTCACAAGGACCATCAGCCTGCACAGCAGGGATGTATCCAGCTCCAAATGTCAACCAGGGCCAGCTATGACGCCCTGCCTGGTGAATAGTGAGCACAGTGCTGCTCGATGTGTATTTTGCTCGGTGAATTTAAAATCATCTACCCAGAGCTTCTACCCTACAGCCATTCTTCAGAGATGAGCAACTGCGTCTGCGCTTTCTGGTTGCCTTTCTGACATACACAGACCTTTAAAATAAATTCTGGTCAATGTGGTTTATTCTGCTTTATCTTCTACCACTTTCCTAGTCAGCCCTTCCCAGGAAATGCTAATGTTTGCCTAAGGATGACAGATTTAGGCCAAAAACATGCCTCATAAAGAGCTATAAGAAGCATTTGAAAGTTAAAAAAAAATGTGTGAATTTTACATGTCTTTCTAGATAGAATTTAAACCATACATTTTGGACCCTTTCAATGACACTGAAGCCTTCTTTCTATCTAGCTCCTAAACCTCCCGAGGTGATTCTGTTACTTTTAGTTTACGCTCTTATTTTTACTAAGTTTTTGAACCGGATTTCATATAGCCCAGGCTAGCCTTGTACCCGAGGCTGGCCTTGAATTCCTGATCTTCTTGTCTCTCACTCCAGAGTGCTGGGATTACAGGCAAGAACCCCTATACCCACCACCAAGTGAGTTTCTATTTTCTTTAGATTTCTGTAGAATATCCTGTTATTTATTTAGTAATTTTTTTATTACATGTATTTGCAGAGAGACGGGGGTGGGGGAGGAGGAGGGTGGAGATTGCAGTGTGTGCTCATGTGCCACAGCATGCATATGAATGTCAAGAACAACTTTTAGGAATGTGTTCTCTCCTTCTTTCTGTGTGGGTCCTGGTGAAATCAAACTCTGGTTGTCAGGCTTGACAGAAAATGTGCTTATCTGCTGAGTCTTCTTACCAAGCCCCTCTTTTGTGGTGCCTAAAGAAAAAGTTTATCCGATTTATTTGTAGAGTTTTATGTCCATGTACCATGTGCACGAAGAGGCCTTTGTCAGAAGAGGCCTTTGAAGTCCCTGGAGTTGGAGTTACAGATGGTTGTGAGCGACTGTGTGGGTGCTGGGAATTGAACTCTGGCCCTCTGGAGGAGTAGCCAGTGCTCTTAAGTACTGAGCTATCTCTCTGGCCTCCTGATATGCTTATTGATTCTAAGGAACCTGAGTCATAGAGAGGTTCCATAGTATCCCCATCACCACACAGTCAGGAATGTGTTGATCTCTTGCTGCCACGTCTCATTTTGTATGACTGATGGTTGCATTACTTGTATTCTTCCCTGGTTGCTCTGCTCTACAGGGATGGAGTTGGGCTAGAATACACAAGGGTGCCAGGCCTGAGGAACATGCCCCACGAAGGTGTTGAAAGAAATGAGATAGCGAACAGGCAAGTGTGTGGACTCTACCAAACACCTGCTTTGGAAATGATGCTTTTTGAAATTTGTCTTGGCATCATGCCCCAAGGTTATGCCAAGGACACCCAGGCTGTGTTACAGTGGTCCCAACTTATCTACAGTTGAGCTCGCTCTGGGTTTGGGCCACCTACAGTTCACTACGGTCCAAAAAACTTATATGGAACATTCCAAAAGTAAACAATTTCCTTCAGGTTTTATGTAGCATGTTGCCTTGAGTGACATGATGAAATCTGAGGCACTCTGCCTCGTCCTGACTGGATGAGTCATCCCTTTGTTTAGGTCCTCACTGTATATGTTCCCCTCTCATTGGTCAGCAGCCCTCCTGCTTATCTGATCACTCTGCACTTGCATGCAAGTGACCCTCTTCAGAAGTGTCGTGTCACCAAGCCTGTGTCATTCACTGCACAGCACATCATCATGTAGGCACCTTGTCTTCTCATATGTTGTGATGGGAGAGTAACCAAGTAAGACATTTAAGAGAGAGAAGGAGACCTCAGTCCCCTAGTTCTGAGCACAGGGCACAGCTTTGGTTGTTCTATATAGTTCTTATGGTTGTTTATGTTGACACAAAACCACAACTTTCACCTCAAAGTGAAGGGGAAATGGATTATTCTGGATCCAAATTTGAATGACTATGGCCACAGGTCTCTCCAGGTTCCACATTCTGGATGTAGAACATTTTCAGGGAATTTTATAGTAACAAAAGAAAGAAAGTAATAAATACACTGGTATCCACCTGCACTGGCAGGTTTTTTTGTATCAACTTGACACAAGCTAGAGTCATGAAAGAGGAAGGAGCCTCAGTTGAGGAAATGCCTCCCTGAGATCCAGCTGTAAGGCACTTTTTCAAATAGTGATCAAGGAGGGAGGTCCCAGCCCATTGTGAATAGTGCCATCTCTGGGCTGGTGGTCGTGGGTTCTATAAGAAAAGCTGAGCAAGCCTCGAGGAACAAGCCAATAAGCAGCACTCCTCCATGGCTCCTGCTTCAGTGCCTGCCTCTAGGTTCCTGCCCAGTTTGAGTTCCTGTCCTGACTTCCTTTAGTGAGGGACTGCAATGTGGAAGTGTAAGCTGAATAAACCCTTTCCTCTTGAACATGCTTTTTTGGTCTCAGTGTTTCATCACTGCAATAGTAACCTAATGGAGACACCTCCCATTAGGGAGGTTGTTACAGCAAAATGGGGGGAATCTCTTCTGTAGTCGACAGATGCTATCTGATGACTTCACTTTTGGTTGATGGGAGTGAGTGGTCTGCTAAGTTAATGGATTCCCAAAGCTTTTTTTATCTATTAGGATGTTAGTTCTTCCACAGGGGTGGACAAAAGATGGCTTTTCAGAGGGCTGAAGCTAACCCCAAAGAAAATAATTAGCCTCTAGACCTGCACCATTCCAACCTCTCCACAGCACAAGGTCCAATCAGTCCTTGAAGATGCAGCTTCTTTCTGGGAATTGTTGCTCACATTTAATTACCCTTTAAGAATGAGGTTTATCGATCCAAACAGCATCTTCTGGCCATGACAGGACTTCTGTCCCCATGAACTCACAGCGGCTGTCGATGCCTGTACAAGACCTATGCCAGATCAAGCCAGTAAGCATTCCAGCATGTGGGGTTCATAAGCCCCACCCCGACTGAAGAGCTACAGAGAGTAGACAACTTCGGGGAGAGGGAGACTCGTTTCCTTTAAGGATGTGACTCCTGGTGAGTCAACCACATTCCTGGGGATGGCCCCCTTAGTATTTTGGCAACATAAGTTAGACATGATGGACCCTAAAAAAAGACATGGAGTGAGGGTGGATCTGGAAGGAGCTGTAAGGGGGAGGATAGGGGACAAATATGATCAAGTTTGTTGCATGCATGTATGATACTCAAGAATAAAAATATTATTGTTTTAAGAGCTTTCTTAGGAGAAAGGACCTCAAGGGAATGATTGGGATTTGGGACTAAGACAGTGTTAGAAATCAATCACAACGTATTAAAAACAGCACAACGGGGCCTTAAATAGAAAGACTTTTCTTAAAACCTGGAAAGAAGCTTCACTAAGAGTGAGAATAAGCAAGATAGGAAAAGAGATAGCTACAGAAAGAGAGAAAGAGATAGAGAAAAAGAGAGAGGGTGTATGTTTTTATGTGTGTGTGGAGGGGGACAAGAGGTGGGGCAGAAGAGCTTCGTCTGAGAAATCCTCCCTAGAAACCTTCAGTAATCACCAGAACAAAGGGGATACTCGACTTTTAAAAGTTTTTATGAGGACTGAGGAAGCTTCATACCACATGATTTGGCTCAATATGACAAGGAACCCAGGTATCATAGATGAGGAGCTATAAAAGCCACAGCCCAGGGCTGGAGAGACGCTCAGTGTGCTGATCTTACACAGGGCCCAAGTTTGGTTTCCCAGCATGCATGTGTCTTAGTCAGGGCTTCTACTGCTGTAAGGAAAGACCCTGACCAGAAAGCAAGTTGGAGGAGGAAAGGTTTATTTGGTTGACATTATAATCTATCATAGAAGGGAGTCAGAAGAGGACAGGGCAGGGCAGGAATCTGGAGGCAGGAGCTGATGCAGGGGCCATGGAGGGTGCTGCATACTGGCTTGTTCCCCTGCCTTATTATAGAACCCAGGACTACCAGCACAGGGATGGCTCCACCCACCATGGGCTGGAGCCTTCCCCATCAGTTACTAATTAAGAAAATGCCTTAGAGCTGGATCTTATAGAGGCATTTTCTTAACTGAGGCTCCCTCTTCTCTGACTTAAGCTTGAGTCAAGTTGACATAAAACCAGTCACACCCCATGTCAGGTGGCTCACAACCTCTTGTAACTCTAGTTCC
>NW_026596234.1:7674053-7716060 GCF_907164565.1 Psammomys obesus | reverse complement strand
GGGGGGGGGTTATATTCACCCACGCTATGTCCATTCAGCCATAGTCTCCTGAGTTTGGAAAGTGTCCTTCTGGAATCTGGAATGCTCCATAAATCACACACACCAGGTCATAAGCACCCAGGTCACCACAGAATTATGGGTGAAACTATGTTTAAAAGTAATAAAATACAGGTCACTTGCATGTCCATAAAGCGAAGCCCCCATAGTTTAGCAGTTACAAGCCCAGAATGCAATCTACCCAGTGACAGTTCGTAAGACGAAAAGTTATATAACTCAACAATGTGCTAAATATATGGGAGGTTTAGGTCTGATCTATGGTCCACTGGGACCCTCTCGTTGCTCACTGTGTCAGCATCGCTCGTGAGTTACTTGTCTGTGCATTCCTCGTGAACATAAATCCCAGTCTCTCTGGTGTCATTGAATGTAGGTAGATCATTTGTGTGATGACATTTCCCATGTGCCAAGGGAGAGAGGGAGACACTTTACAGTGCTTAAAAAAACATGCACAGTTTCCTGGCACCGGGAAAATGATCAAGGGCCCAGAAAATCACAACTTGTTTTCCAACTCCTGCTCATGTAGAATATGTCAACCTCAACCTAAACACGCTTTCAGTTGAGATATTTCCCTGCCCTGATACCACCTTCTGCATTGTTCTTATTAAATTAAGAGTAAGACGCTGGAAGAGTATTCTCCATCAAGATCATTTTCTGTGATGCTCACTGGAAGTGGGTGAACTTTCACATATATCATTAGGGTTCAGCACAAATTATTTCATTTTTTGTCGGTTTCAAAAGTAGGAAGATTTTTAAGCATCTGTATTAGTAAGCGTTTGTCAGAAATGATCAGTTGATAAGTTGACAGGTGACTGTCTTAGTTATCTCTAACTGTAGACTTGACTCAGCCTGGAGCTACCTAAGAAGGGAATATCAACCGAGAGATTCCCAGTATCAGATGTAATGGGATTGTCTTGATGGTAATTGATACGGGAAGACCCTAGCCCCCTATGGGCAGCACCATCCCTAGGCAAGCAGTCCTTTGCCAGACAGACTAGGGTTCTAGCCCTGTTCTCCTATGTGAACATGTATGAGTTGCTAAACCTTTCTGGACTTCAATGTCTTCCTCTCTGAACTGGAGACAGCAATTCCTATTCTGGTAGATGGTTTTGAATAGTCGATAAGGTAATATATGGAGTCAGGGTTTTTAGCTGTCATGTGAGAAGTGATATAATCATAGCCAACTGTTATTCTAATAAATGATTGATATACATTTGCACATATGCCTGATTAAATTGCTGTGTGACTGTGATGGGGTCACTTCTTTTTAACTGAGAAAGATTTAAGCATCTGCATTTCCACCTTCCTTCAAGAGTGAGAGCTCTGGAACTTGGGAGACAGCTCAGTCTATAAGTGGGAGGACCTGAATGCAGGCACAATAGTACGCACTTGTAATACCAACAGTGGGGAGACAGGGGTGGGGAGATACTCCAGGACTCACTGAGGGAGCCAGCCTAGTTTATTGGGTAAGCGCCAAGTCCCAGTGAGAGCTTGCCTCAAGAAACACAGTGGATATCACATGGAGAATGTCACCAAAGGCTGACTGCTGGCCTACACACATACGCCCACGCACACACACATACAGAGCCAAAGCCCTGATTTTAGCATGAAGATAAAAAAAACAGTGAAATATTATAAGCACACACTACAGTATAGTCTAAAAGCATCACCTCTATCCCCCACACCTTTAGTTGTCTAGTGAAAGACGATCACAGTGTGGAAGAGCTTGGTGGGAAATTCTGATGTACTTCTAGCTGTCATGGGGCCAGGATTCACGAATCCTTCTAAGAGTAGGTAACAGAACTGTTTTGTATTTCTTCCCCAGAGCCATGGAATGATTAACGGGATGAATAACTGCCTTCTAGTATTATCAAGCTCTTTACCCAGAGACTGGTACAAGCCTTTTAATATAGTTTCATATTAAATGATGCATGCCTCTCAACATCTGGAGATTGGAATTCAGATTGGAGCAAATAAAAGTAGACGTCAGGGTCTCCATTTAGCCTGTGTCAGTAGATTTATCATGGGGTTGACTGATGTCTCCGGGAAGATGCTTGGAGTAGAAAAGGTCAAGGTCTCAGGTGCAGCTGCAGAGTGGTTTCTGAAGGGAGTTGAGGAAAGCAACAAAGAGAACACTGTATGCCCACAGAGTGACAAATGCAGAGACAGTCGTTACCATTGTTTGTCACAGCTGAAAAAGTAAAACAATCTCATTTCTTATCAGCAAGGGGACCAGTGAATAAACAGATTCATTCACAGCTGACTATGCCTTAGCAAATCTATGTAAATTTTACATTAACAACAAGATAAAGTATGGGCTGGAGAGATGGCTCAGAGGCTAAGAGCACTATCTGCTCTTCCAGACGTCCTGAGTTCAACTCCTGGCAACCACATGGTGGCTTACAACCATCTATACTGGGATCTGATGCCCTCTTCTGGCATGCAGGTGTACATGCAGATAGAACACTCATCTACATAAAAATAAATAAATATAACAAACAAACAAAAAACAAAAACAAGATAAAGTGCAACACAGCCCACTGAGGGAAAATCCTTACTGATTGTCTCCCTCTTTAAAGAAGAGAGAATCTTACACACAATGCAAAAAAGGGCAAAATCTAAAAAGTATGTGCACTAATGATTTCTCTGAAAGGAAGGCGTAGCCATGAGAAGTAAGGTGTAAGTCAAATTATGTTATACTTTTATCTTAAAATATAAAAAAAATGTTTACTATCATTAAATCCTGGTGGCATGTAAACCGTTGAAGTTTCTGAATGATGGAAAATTTTATTATAATGACATTATAAAGAAGCAGATATGTTCAAGGCGATTTTTGCAATGCCAAGAACTTAAAGTCCCCCTATTATAGGGTATGGGCAGGTATGGGCAGGTGTCTCCCAAACTTAGTTATAATTGCAGCTATAACATGGAATGATGTGTTGTAAGTTACTGAATTTTCTTTTAGCAGTAAAAACGGCTCCCACGGTTAAAGAGGCTCAGTTGTGAAGAATGTTTTGTCTGGGAGAGGACCAGGGTTCTGTTCCCAGCCCCCACATGGGTGGTGCACAATCAGTTTTAACCCCAGCTCCAAAAAACCTGACATCTTCTGTCTTCTACCCACACTGTCCTCACACATGCACATACTCACACACAGAAATACACACATACACATGAATAAAAAATTAAAACAAATCTAAAAAAAAAAGGCTTACGAGGGGGATGAGGACAAACAGCCTACTTTTTTCCAGTGGAAGTCCTTAACCTTCAGAGCTCTGCTGGGTGTCTCCCTCTCTCAGCACCCCTACTCAACAACCCTCGTAGGAAACAAATTTCTGCATCTTGTTCCACCACAATAGTTTACTCCCTGGTGTATTATGACTGCAATAATAAAGGACCACAGTCTGGATGACTAAATAATTCATGTTCCCACAATGCTAGAGGATGGAAATCTATAATCCAGGTGTGTCAGCAGGCTTTTTTTTTTTTTCAGCCTTCCTCCTTGGCTTAGGCAGCCAGGCTTCCTGTGTGTCCTCATATCACCCTCTTATGGTCATTAATATTCTCATCTCCTCCTATAAGAAATAAGTCAGGGTGGGTTGGAGCCCATCCTGAAAACTCCATTTAAACTTATGTCTTTTAGGCTGGCATTAAAAAAGATTAAAGGTAAAAATGGCAAAGTCTGGGGCACTGAGGAAGATGAATATGAGGGCTTGTAGTTGGGTCTAAGATAACTAAGTTAGTCAAATACATGAAGAACAAAGCTGTGGACCAGTGACGATAGGCTGGCTCCTCCTTCTCCAAAGCCCTTGGGGACTACATGAAAGGTACTATTGTCCTTCTGTGTATCCTTGCTTCCATGGCATATACTTGTAAAAAAGTAAATTATACACAAGAATGCCATCTAACAAGTAGCCACAAAAAGAACACTCCATAGACAGGGAGCTAGGTATGAGGTAACTAAGAAGGAATACAGTTACATCTCAGAGGCTGGGATGAGTTAACTCTCTACCAGAGAAAGCTACAAGCTCATCATATAAATGAGAGAACAAAGGGTGCTCAGTACAAATAACAGGCAGAAAATCACCTGCAAGGCTTAGACAGCAATGCTAGCTCTGGCTGACAGTGAGAGGATAGCCAGAAGTCAAGGTCAGCAGCTAACAGCATAGATAGCTGGACACAGGAGGGCTTCAGCTACTCCCCACTGGGTGGACAACACATGACCATCTCCCTAGTTGGGCTAAGAGACATGCACAAAGTATGTAACTCTTCCATTGGATTGGCTCTTGGTAGCCTAGAGAATTAGCTGATCTCAATAGTGATGACCCTAGCCTTTGTCTAGTTTCTGTTATGGTTTATCAGTATCCCAGAGAAGAGAAAGTTTTAATGGCTTTTTCCTCTCAGGAACACCTCTCACTTTCCAAAGTTTCTCACTTTTCCTTGATTTCTCAGTTCCCTGCAGCTTCTCACTT
Organism: Psammomys obesus; assembly: GCF_907164565.1. NCBI lineage: Eukaryota > Metazoa > Chordata > Mammalia > Rodentia > Muridae > Psammomys > Psammomys obesus. Next base: position 7,711,537 of record NW_026596234.1, on the reverse strand, counting down.
TTTGATAAAATTATTAATAAAGCCTGCTCCTGCTGTGTGTATGCCATTGAGGGTTTACATCATTTACCTTATTAGTATGAGATAACAAACATAGAGCCATCGTTCCAGGTTGATTTTTGATGACTGTGAATGTCTGTCTTCTTAGGTTCTTGGGTTGCATACAACTGAGTAATGAAAGATCCCATAGTTCTAGGAAACCCGCCCCTCTCTCTCTTACCTATAGTCTATAATCATTATAATTATTTACTTCTAGTGACTTGCACATTATACTCCTACAATTCATGCCCTTTTGGAATGTCATGTCACACCCCTATTTGGAAAAGGAGCTTTTGCAAATATAATTAGATTACCTGATTAGAGCCAGCCCTAAGTCTATCAACTGATATATTTTTATAAGGAAGAGGGGATGCATAGAAAAAAAAAAACTTAGAGGAAAGCAGTATACAAAGATGGAGGCAAAGACTGGTGTGTTCCAACTATAAGCCAAGGTTTCCGGGAATTTGATGTCCATGATTAGCCAGGACCAATGCTCAGAGCAGATTCAGCTGAAGCATCCAAAAGGAATGGATTCTGCCCACATCTTGAGTTAGCATGTCTGTTTCCTCAGCTGTGATAGAACATATTTTTTAGGGCTGGAGAGATGGCTCAGAGGTTAAGAGCACTGGCTGCTCTTCCAGGTGATCCTGAGTTCAATTCCCAGCAATCACACAGTAGCTCCCAACCATCTATGATGAGATCTGGTGCCCTCTTTTGGTGTGAAGGTGTACATGTGGATAGAACATTGTATACATAATAAACAAATCTAAAACAACAACAATAAAAATGAGAGTTAAAAAATAAGCTTTTAATTTTATTCTATTCAGTTTGGTTTTACATTTGGGGTGTATGTGTATGTGCATATGTGTGTGTGTGTAAGTCTGAGCACGTGGGGGCCATGACAACCTGAGTGTTCATCTTCATCTTCCATCTTGTTGGAGACAGCATCTCTTGTCTGCTGCTGTGTTTGCCAGACCAGCTGATCTCTGAGCTTCTGGGGGTTCTCCTGTCTCTGCCCCCATCTTGTCATAGGAGTGCAGGGATTACAGATGTGCCCATGCAGTCAAAACACCCACGCACATAACATAAAAAATAAAAAAATATGTGATGAGACAGAGATACGATTGAAGAAGACTCCTGATGTCAACTTCTGGCTTACACACTCTCAGTTATAAAAAAAAAGGCTAAAGATGTAATTATGAGATTACGTAAAGTAAAAATAAAATACTTAGGAACCTTTTATACCTTGTTCTTTATCATGTCCATCAAAATAGTGCTAGATGCATGTGGAGAAGTAGTTCATTGTCCTAGACTTCTGTGTGAAGAATAAAGTGTGTGCATTTTTAAAGCTTTGAAAATATGTCACTAAATTTCACATTACATGATTTCCAAGCATCAAACAAAAGAAGAAGTTCTTTTTCCCTTTGCAAATCCATTCAATTTAACTACAGCAATTAGATTTGTTTGATCCCAGAGCCCTCAGATACAGTGATCCCTTATGAGCCCGGAAGTAATTTGATATGCAAGCTTCCTGATGTAGTTATTTCAGAATACCCACGATGTCAGCAATTACTTTGATTTTGTGTTTTCTCTGGTACAAGTCATGCCTCAGACTATTTAATTACATCACACGTGGGCAGTAGACAGAAATTAGCAACTTGACACTGATGATTTGAGTCATGCTTGTATTTTAAAAGTAACCATTGTAGATTATGAGTCAATGAATATTTCTCATCAGAACTATTACTAAGAAAAAAATATGTAATAATGAAGATGATTTCATCAGCAACTACTAAAAATGATTCCAAATGATTAAAAAAAAAAAAAACAAAACCAAGTAGCAGACAACTTAATTCCTTCAACCAGCTGCTAGGAAAAGGTTCGAAACTGAATGGTTAGAAAGTAATGTTCACCCTTGCAACATTACAAAAAGGAGCTCTTAGCTGTGCTCTTGTTTTTTTTTTTTTTTAACTTTTTAAAATTTATCAGTGATCATCAAGATAAGTTATAAGGTAAACAAAAGACAGAGAGTTTAGAAAGGGGAGGGGGTATCCAATGCCCTCCTCTGTCGCCCATGGGCACCTGCACTCATGTGCACATATACACAGACACACACCTACACAAGCACGAATAAATATATCAATGTGCAACACCTGCTGTAATGCGGCTGTCATACTGTCATACTGAGAGAGAACTGAGCCCCCTTTTATATGGTTCTTGTTTTGTGATGGTTACTATGCCCTTTGTTTGTTCTCATCTCCACAGCTTGGTGAGAGCTTGTCCATATGCAGAAGATTAATTCAGGGTAAGAAGGCATCTTGTTTAAGGAGGAGCAAAACACAGACATAGTTTTCAAATCAGGTTCCCTGGCTGTTGATCTGTGCCCCAGCTTCAAGCTTACAGAAGGACCGAAGCTTGAGAAGTTCGGGGCTGGCCAATACACAACTATGCTCACACAGCAAAGCTGCCATAACAACTCCAAGGGGACTGGTGAAATGGTCCCATCAGTAAATGCTATGGCATGTGCATAAACACATAATGAACAAATGTAAACTCATAAAAACAAAATCGGGTGCTGGAGAGATGGCTCCGTGGTTAAGAACATGTAGTCTTGCAGAGGAACAGAGCTCAGTTCTCAGGTCTCATGCTGGATGGCTCATAACCACCCGTAACTCTAACTCTAAGGGGATCCAGTGCCCTCTTCTGGCCTGTGGAGGCACCTGCACATGTGTGCATACACACACACACATTGACACACAGGCACACATAATTTAATAAAGCCTAACCCTCTATCTTAGTTAGGGATACTATTGCTGTGGTGAGACACTATGACCAAAGCATGTTGGGGAGGAGAGGATTCAGCTTACATTTCCACATCACTGTTCATCATTAAAGGAAGTCAGGACAGCAACTCAAACAGGGCAGGAACCTGGAGGCAGGAGCTGGTGCAGAGGCCGGGGAGGGGTGCTGCTCACTGGCTTGCTGCCCATAGCTTTATTAGTCTGCTCTCTTAGAAAACTCAGGACCACCAGCCCAGGGATAGCAACTGCCCGAAGAGGTCTGAGCCCTCCCTCCCACATCATTTGCTAACTAGAAAAACATGCTACATCCCAGTCTTATGGAGGCATTGTCTCAATTGAGGTTGTCTCCTTTCAGATGACTCTAACTTGACTCAGGTGGACATAAACCTAGCCAGGATACCCTTCCCCCAAACAGACCCTCAGGGGTTGGGATGGCAATGAGCTTTCAGACAGCTGAACACCCAAAAGACCTTAGAGAGTGTCATGCCTAGGGAGAGCACAGAAGCCTCATACATACCCTGTTTTCTTTCCTCCCCAAAGTGTTTTGGTCTTTCAACTAAGTTCTTTTTAATATCCTGTATAATAAATGTAAGCAATGCATTTCTCTTTGTTCTTTGATCTACTCTAGCAAGCAGATCAAATTACAGAGGGGACTGTGGGAACGGTCAGGCATAGCTGGCTGCACAGACTACAACCTGTGCTTGTATTTGGTGTCTGAAGTGGAGAAGCAGTGTCATGAGCAGCGAACCCTCTGCCTCTGGGGCCTGATATCTGCTCTCATCAGGCTGAATTAGCTAACGGGCCCCACGGTAGCATCAGTAAAGAATCAGCTGCAGAACTTGGTGGTGCGGTGTCTTAGCTACTTTTCTACTGCTGAGACATACACCACGACCAAGGCAAAGGACCAAAGGAAGTGTTTAATTGGGCTTTTGTTTTTATAGGGTTAGAGTCCTTGAAAGGAGAGCAAAGGCATGGTGGCAGGAGTAGCTTAGGGCTCATACCTTGACCTGCAAGCAGGGGTCAAGAGAGACCGTATGAATAGCATGTATCTTTTGAAACACCGCCCCAAGTAGTCCAGTCGGCTGGAGACCAAGTCTTCAAACATGTAAGCCTAAGGGGCCGTTCTCATTCAAACCACGACAGTGGGGGAGAACCTGAGCTGTATTAGCATTTGTATCATGGGAAAGAAGAGCCGGTCTTCTCATAATACTTATTTTTACAGAGCCACACCCATGCTTTTGACTTGCTACTATTCCTTTCTAGAGAGAGACCACACAGGTCATCTTCCGGCTTACAGGTGATGGGCAGGTATGATAAAGGTATGTTCATGAAGTGTGAATGGTTGTCTGAGGACCCGTGATGATGCTATGGCTGGTTTATGTGTTATTCCTCTGTACAAACAGATCCTTGGCTAAGTGCAATTTAACTCCTTTGATTTGGGCAATGAATGATGATATTGCTGTTATCTGGAAATAGATAGGTAAACTCGTGTGATCTGTGTTGGAGGAAGTAGTTCAATAATTCATGTGGAGGTCTCTACAGTCAGTTTCATGTGCTTGGAGGAAGAAATAGGGAGACAGGGCATGCAAAAGATACAGATTTGGTGCTGGACAGGTTGCTCGGAGATCAGGAAAGCTTGCTGTTCTTCCAGAAGACCCAGGTTCAGTTTCCACAAAATAGTTCACAAACTTCTGTAACTCTAGGTCCAGGAGATTCAACACCCTCTTCTGGCCCGTGGGCACTGCATGTTCCCAAGCTTCTTCCAAGACCTTCTCTCTCTCTCTCTCTCTCTCTCTCTCTCTCTGTGTGTGTGTGTGTGTGTGTGTGTGTAGAAGGGGGGACTCACTTTTTAGCCCTAGCTGGACTGGGACTTGCTGTGTAGACCAGGGTGGCTTCAAAGTCACAGAGGTCCTCCTGTTTCTGCCTCCCAAGTGCTGGGATTAAACATGAAACATAAATTATTAAAGAGACCAAGAACTGAGAATGGGCCACCAATTTCCTCATTAATGCGCTGGCTTTAAGAAATGCTAAAGGAAGTTTTTGTCGCTGAAGGGAGATGAGATTTATGGGAATCCTGAGCCAACAGGAAACAGTGGAAAGCTCTGGAAATAATAATGCACACTGAGGTATCAAAATCCAAGTCTTCCTTAGATTTAAGAGAATGTATTTAAATTAAAAACAATACCACAGAATTAGATTATAAAGAAGTAAGATGCAAGAGTGTAAAGAGCAGAGGTGATAAACAGGGTCACACTAGTCATCACTAGTCCCTTACAGTTTAAACAAAGGTATGTTAATTGCTGACACAGGTAAACAAAAAGTCAATTGTCTAGTTGGATTAAAAGCAAATAGAAAAAAAAATCCAAACTGCGTGCTTTCTCTGGTCATACACTAAATTTATGTTAAAAAACAGAGCTAATAAGGACCTTCAGACAATAACAGGTGTGCTGGGTCTTTGCACACGAGCCTCTTTAGTTGTGAGCAACAGATGTTACAGCTTATTTGTTTGAAGGGAAAGGGATTGTTTTTTTTTAAAGAAATACTTCTTTATTACATAGTCTGAATTTAGCTTCAAACTTCCCTGATTAATGTTTGTTTTGTTTTGTTTTTTGTTTTTTGATCCTTTTAAATAATTAATTCTACTTTCATCTCGGTCATAGGCCCCTCCCTCTTCTTTTCCCCACCCTCCCTTCCACATCCCCACTCCCCCATTCCTTAGACTAGGGGAGCGAGCCCACCCACCCAAACACCCCAGCTCATCTAGTCCCCGTGGCCTGGGAGAGAAGTCCCATCAGGGGGGAGTGATCAAAAAGCAGACAACACAGTCCATGTCAGAGATCCCTGACTCCCCTGATTAGTGAACCCACATGAAGCCTAAGATGCCCATCAGGCTGATCTTCTTGGGGTCTGTGCACTGTAGTCTATCCTGTACTATATGACTAAAATCCTTCAACCGAAGAATGGATAAAGATACTGATAGATTTACACAATGGAATACTACTCAGCCGTTAAAAAAACAATGACATCTGTAGGCAAATGGATGGAACTAGAAAAGATCATCCTCAGTGAGGTAACACAGACTCAGAAAGACACACATGTTATATACTCCGCTTATAAGGGAAAAGGATTTACCGAAAGAAGCTGGACAGCTCCTAGGTACCCCAGGAATGATGGAGAAACAACGCCAGAAACTATGAATCTAGAAACAATGCCCCAAAGTGGCTGTTTGGAAACACAGTTATCCTAGGAGGACATGGACACAGAAAGTTGGACCACTAACACCTAAGCGAAAATACTGCTCTTTGCTGCCCCCTAGAGAATAGATGCAGTTACTGTTCTTGAGGGACTTGAGGGGACTGCGTCTTCCTTGTGCTCCTGCGTTGATCCTGTCTGGAGGCACAAGTCCGAACCGCAGAGCTTCAGGAGACACATGTGGGTGTGTTTCGTAGCTTCAACAGACTACTTGACAGATTCAGAATATATAAGAAGGGAGCTCTGACTCAGAGATTGGGGACTTTTCTCCCAGCAGAGAACTGGAAAGGGGATGGCCTGTGATACATCCCTGCCAGGGCTAAAGCCTTCAGTCAGACGCCCTGCTTATGATGTACGCTCGCCCAGCTAGACAAGCTGCGTTATGCTCTCCCAAGCACTGGTTCGCTGCAAAACGGTTTTACGTTGAGTCAGCTGTGATTCAGCAAAATGACAGCAGCGAAGTATGTATTACAAAATTTTGTGCCGAATAGACCGATGGGATGATGTTACAGACAAGTATTGCAAGCGTTATTTGGGCGGTGGGTGGGGGGGGGGGAGCCATCTCAGCCGGAAACAGTGGGATGGCTTGCCAGGGTAGCTGTTAACTTTGCTTTTGAGCTCACTGAAAATAGAAAGGTTGAGATGTATTCATGCCGCGCAGCCTTATTCCCCTCACACCCCAGCAAAACAGGTGACATCTGCATGAGGTCAGCTGTGTCTGCTCTCGAGGGTCCATCACAGCTGGGCGTCCTGAACCACTGTTGACATCCGTCATAGAAGAAGGGGGTGGGAGGGTCACTGGACCCTCAATTTATCACCCAGCCGTTCCTCTCAGCCATTTGTACGCAATTCTGCCTTACCCGCTCGCAGCCTGGAGTCTCAGCACAGGGCTAGAGTATGTAGCTGGAGGGGGTTAGTTGAGAGGCCCTCCATCTTCACAGCCGGAGAGAGCCTCATCCATACTGGGTGCTCATGTTCCAAAGTGTTTGCTCTAGGGCCCTCCGTGTCCCCACTGGTAACTCCTCACCCATGCTCTGTTAGAAATCACAAAAACCCATTGGTTCCTCAGAGTGAATTTTGGTGGAAACAAACTATGATTTGTCACTGGTATCTTAGAAGGTGGTTTGCGTAGCCTAGCCACCCACCCCCCTCTCAGGGGTAAAAACAGGAAGATGTTGAGTATGCTGGGCAGAGTTTGCGGATCGGCACCACCAGAGATATTTCACGAATTTACCACTTTGGGGTGGGAGATAACTGGAAGAGGCGCCTTTGGAAGGAAGCCACACACACGTTCCTCTTTCTTGAAAAGACCGAATCCACAAAAGAGCCCTTTACTTCCTGATTAAGATTTAGCTCTGATAATAAAAAGGGAAATGAAGATAATACATATTTTATGCCCCAGCCTCTCTGGAAATGATTAATATTTCTTCATGCCCCGAGGGCAGAGCAGAAGCCATTGTTTCACAGTCATTTGTGGATATGAAATACAGTCCCCAGTGGTGCGCGATACATCAGCCATGCAGGTTTACGATCTGTCCCCACCACGCTTCCTCAGAGATCGGTTATCCTGGAGTCATCTTGGATTCATTACTCGAGTATTTTGTAGTTATTTTATTCACAGAAATAATCTTGTGCTGAATTTTGGTACAAACCCCTTCAATAAGACTTCTTTTGGCCAGTGAGATGACTTCGGGGGTGAGGGAGCTTGCTGTACGCACCTGGTGACCTGAGTTTGATCCCCAACACCCACATGGAGGTGGACGGAGAGAACTGACTCCACACGAGCTCTGAGACCCATGCACTCCCCACACATCACAAACACCTCACGACAACTTCGATGAAGATGATGACGAAGAAACCAAAGACTTTCTCATCTGTGACATAGACTTGGAAATATCCTTTTACAGAAAGCATTTTTAAAAGCCTGGTAGATGGTTATTTTAAAAAAAATATTCCCCAAGTTAGAAGACTTTCCATAAGACTGTAATCATGGGGAGTTTAGAGGTGGCTCAGTGGTTAAGAGCATTGGCTGCTCTTACAGAGGACCTGGTTTCATTTCCTAGCACCCACATGATGACTCATAACCATTTGTACCTTCAGTTCCAGGGGATCTGAAGCCTCTTCTGGACTCTGTGGGTACAAGGCATGCAAGTGGGGAACATACATACAAGCAGGCACATATAGAAATAGTTTAAATAGTTTAAAAGTTCTGTTTTTTCCCCAAAGATGGAAAGCCTAACTTGCTCCATGGAAGCTTATTGTATCCTAGATTCTGCCAATGCTTCTGACTGCAAGCACATGAGTGGTTCTCAACCTGTGGGTCTTGACCCCTTTGGGGATTACATAGCAAATATCCTGCATATCAGATCTTTATTTACATTACAATACTTAACAGTAGCAAATTTACAGTCACGAAGTAGCAATGCAATAATTTTATGGTTGGGGTTCACCACAGCATGAGGAAGTGTATTAGAGGGTCACGGGGTTAAGGAAGGTTGAGAACCGCTGGTCTTGGAGGTATTAGAGAGAGAGGCGTTGTCTGTTATGTCTTGGCTTCCTGCTTTATCCCAACAGGACTCATCTGTTCTCCCTACAGCAACCCAGCACTTTGCAGTGAGCCCCTTAGCAAGCTTGGTTCTCCAGATGTCAGTCCATTCTCCACCTTGTAGGTGAGGAGGGAACCCTAAGACTGAACTCTGTCTGTGCCACTCACACTTAATTGACAGTGGTCCAGTAATCCCACCACACAGAGGGCTGTCTCCTAGTTGTGGGACACACCCAAGACCTGTGTGGGCCCCTCCACCAACCAGCTATGTCCTTCAGTAGAGGTGAAGCAACTCTTTCCTTGTCCAAACTAATTTTGATGTGACATTATTATTTCTTAGGCCGTAGCTTATGATCCAGTTTTATAGAAGGGAACACCATGGTGATTAGAGGAGCATTGTCCCCATATGCTCATGTATGTGGATACTTGATCCCCAGGGGGTGGTACTGTTTGAGGAGGTTATGGAACTTTTAGGAGGTGGAGCCTTGCTAAAGGAAGTAGGTTGCTATGGGAGGCTTTGAGGGTTTACAGCTTTTTTCTACTTTCTGCTCTCTCCCTTTATTTCCTGTGTACTGTCTGGATGGAAATGTCACTAGCCAGCTTCCTGTTCTGGCTCCTGTTGCCACACCCTTCTCACCATTATGGACTCTGTCCCTGTGGAACCATAAGGCAAAAATAAACTCTTTCTTCTCTAAGTTGCTTTTGGTCGTGGTGTTTAAATCCCAGAGACAGAAATGTAACTAATACAGACATGGACACCAGAATTCATCGACATGGGTAATTTTTGTCATTAACTTTGGGTAATTTAGAGGAGTTAACCAATTTTCTTCCTAATATAGCTATGAAAGGACAAAAAAAAAAATCCAGAAACAGCATCATCCTCTGCTGAGACCCAGAAGTCTGCAGCCAGAGGAACCAAGCTCACACCCCTAGGAAGGCAGGAGAGAAAGCTGGACTGACACAGCCTTCAGGACAGTCTTGGGCTTTAGATTTCCAGTCATGCAACCACCTTTCCTCCAGGCTTCCTGCTCAGTGAAATAATAGAGTCTGTGCTGTGGAGCTCACTTACCTAGGTGCCCTTCTGACTTGCAGCCTCTTCCTCCTAACGGCTTCCCCTCAAGAAAGCTACCCACTGAAATAAATACCTTTTTTTTTTTGTTGTTGCTGTGATAATCACCGTGAGCAAGGTGACTCCAGGGAGAAGGAGTTCACGTTGGCTCAGTTCTCAGCCCATCATGGTAGGAAGTTGCGTGGCAGCAAGAGGCAGACACGGCAGTCAGGGCAGGAAGCCGAGGGAGCGTATCCGCAACTGCAAGCACAAGGCAGAGACCAGACTAGAAGTAGGACAAGGCTTTTACCTCTTAAAGCTCTAGGGACATATTTTTCTCCGGAAAGGCAACTCCAAACCTCCCCAGATGGTGCTGCCAACTTGACTAAGTGTTCAGATGCAGAAGGCGGGGGGGGGGGGGGCTGCCACAGCTACTTTTCTTCCAGCTCTTTAGAACGGTTCTCGCTTCTGGGCCTTCTCCTGTGACTTTCTTTGCTTGCTATGCTGTCCTCCCCCACCCCAACACATATGACTTCATCCTTAAACCGTACAGGTTAGGGAGCCTCTGCTCTGAGCACTCACTGCTCACCTTTGCCTTCCCACCTTGGCCGAGCATTCTGGTGGAGTTTCTATTTCCCTCATTAGACTCTGCCCCAAGAGTGTAGCAATCATCCGTTTTACTTAGCATTACAGTGTTCTCGTTATGTTCTTGCACAGTGCAGGTTATTATCCAAAATATTTCTCCCATGCAACGATGGCACACAAATACTAGAAGCTCATCACTGGAGGCTGTGTCCCAGTTCTACTTCTATGGTGCAAAGCACTTCACCTGGGATGTGAGTTTTCTGAGCTGAAAAACTGAGAGAGCCTCGATACTCACTCCTGTGCATTTAAACCTCCAGATTCCTGTCGTAAAGTTTTCTCGAGGAGACATAAAACCAACCACATACTTTTGGTATGAGCTTCGTTTCTGTTGCTGTGATAAAACCCCTTGACCAAAGGCAACATGGGGAAGGAAGGGGGTCTATCTACTTGGTCTGCAGTTCCAGCATCAAGGGGAAGCTAGGGCAGGAACTCAAGCAGCTGGTCACAGTGCACCCACAGTTAAGAGAAGAGAACAAAGGACCTACGTGTCCCACTTGCTCTCATCCAGCCCTCTCCTTTCTTAAGGAACTTTCAGAATCCCACCTAGGGATTGGTGCCACTCACAGTGGGCTGGGTCTTCCTATGTCAATTAGTATCCAAGATAATCCTCACAGACATGGCCACAGACTGATCTGATCTAGACAACTTCTGAGGTGAGACTCTCTTCCGAGGTGATTCCATGCTGTGGCAAGTTGATAGGAGTAACCAGCCCACACCCCTCAAAAGAGGAGCTTACAGGCAGCTGTCCCACCAAAAAACTGTCCCACCAGTCAACTTTCTATCTTGTTTGTTTAGTACTTCTGAGATGACATACAGCTGAGGCCAGAGGGAGTTGTAGTTAGACTTTCCCACCATTCAGGGGAAGATTCTTTCAAGGGGTAAGGTTAATAGCTCCATCCCCACAGACCTAGCCACATATACTGTAGAATTCAGCAAGTTCATTTGTGTAATGGAAGACCAGGTCTTCAGCAGGTCACCACAGCCGCCCTGTTTCATCATGACAACGGTCAGGTCAATCCCAGTGAAAGTGTTTATCGTGCACGATTGCTTAAATTGCCTAGTTTACAAACAATTCTGTCATTATGTATGTTTCCATAGTAGCTTTATCCATGACTTTAGGTGTGTGCTCCAAGCAGTTCTACAGTCTCTGTTTCTAGCTTGCTGTATGTAGCTGCACTTAGGAGGATCACAACTCCATAGCCCATGTGTTTTTAAGTCTTCGAGCTCAGTACATGCCTTGTATTTTGGGAAATGTGTCTTATCTGGTAACTAGTTCACCAGTGCACAATTGTGTTTAGAACAAACAAATGTTTGCGAGGATGGAACTGTAGCATCCCTTTCCTCACTGTAGTGGTGCGAATGATAAACGCTCCCTGTAGGAACACGCATTTCAACAGTTAGTTCCCAGTGGATGATGCTGCTTAAGGCTAAGGAAACTGCCTTGTTGGAGGAAGAGCCCAGCCAGGAGTGGGTTTTAAGGGTTTATAGCCTTGCCTGGTTCCCTCTCCTCCCTCTACTTCCTGTATGGAGATGAAATGTAATCAACCAGCTTCCTGCTTCTGCCGCCATGCCATGCCATGTCATCTCTGTCACAGTGGACTCTGTCTCCCTGGAGCCATCAGCTAAAATAAACCTTTTCTTCCCTCAGTTGCACTTGGTCACTTGGTGTCTTGTCACAGCAACCAGAAAACCACGGCACTTGCTTACTCTGCCATCTCAATTGCTACAAGAGGGTGATGTGAGGAAAGAAAAATTATAGCGGTACCTTGATATCTTAACACCGCCCCGGAACCCTTCGCTTCCTTATGCGGCTCTCTGCGATGTATGGTCCAATGTTGTTTACTGAGAGGTAGTTTGAGAAAACATGTAGACGTAAAGGAGAGGAGAGAGCTGCAGAGAGCAGAAGAAAGGACAGAGCAAGGGGAATAAAGGGGAACCCCCCAAATCTGCACAAGCCAAAGCATACTTCAATAAACTGTAAGGGATAGTATGCAGCCATTTTAAAGGTTGTTTGTATCTTTGTGGGTTAACACGGTACATCCATGGCGTATTAAATTACAATGCAAATTGTAGTATCATTTGCTTAGAACACACACTCTCTCTCTTTCTCGTGTGTGCGCATGCACACACACACACACACACACACGCACGCACGCACGCACGCACGCACGCACGACACACACATGCTTGACTTTATGAGATGCCAAACTGTGGTGAGATGTGAACAGCTAGGCTTCCAGCTCCTGTCACCGTACGTTCCACAGTGTGACGGACTCTATGCCTCTGGACTGAAAGTGGAAATAACGCTTTCCTCCCCTCAGCTGCTTTTTGCCAGGGTATTTTTGTCACCGCAACAGCAAAGCAGCCGCAGTTCAGGTTGGCCTGGAACTCAGTCCTCCTGCCTCTGCCTCCCGCTAGCATTATAGGTGTGTCCTATCATACTTGACTCTACATTTTTCCCCTTTAATATTAATACTGTTATGAACATTTAAGTGAAGTTGACCTGATGAACACGTAAGCACTTTTGTATGTTGAAGAAAAATTTAAAAATTAAACAAAACCTCCCTTATTTTGAATAGATGCCAACAGCAACATTTGAAAGCCGGTAAAATAGCTTATGCTGTTGTTAATGAATCTGATACAGAGAAAGCACATAAATCCTGCCCTCCACATTCATTAAATGCCAGCATTTCCTTTTATGGCAATGGTGTGTCACTCCGTATTGTTTTATCACCGGCTGGGGCTCCCGTGGTTATGAAAGAGCATCATAAAACAAGACACCAGATGTGCTCGACACCTAGATAATCTAAGTCCTGCTCATTAAAGCCAAGATCAGTAGCATGGTGAAGACTTTAACACAGATTTCCTACTTACCATCTAGCTCAGCGGATCTCCACCTTCCCAATGCTGCGACCCTTTAACACAGTTCCTCATGCTGTGGCGGCCCCAACCATAGAGTTATTTTCATTGCTGCTTCACACCTGTAATTTTGCCATTGTTATGAATCACTGTTATGAATCTGTGTTTGCTGTTGCTCTTAGGTGACCCCTGTGAAAGGGTCCTTTGACCCCCATAGAGGTTGCCACCCACAGGTTGGGAATTCTCGCGGGAGCATTGTCCAGTTGGTTTCTCTCCCACTTACTGTATTGCTGACTGAAGCTCAGCGGAATTGCCACATTTCACAGCTCTGCACCTGGCCTTCCCAGGCTCAAGGCACTAGCTCTCCTGGTAGACTCAGACTTACCCTCTCTTGTTCAACTTGGGCGTCTGTCTGCATACCGCACTTTGGAGAACGCCTTCACGTCAGTCCCCTACCTGAGACAAATCCTGCCGTGTCATTCCCATTTCTACGGTATATTGTTTTACCAACAAAATATAAGGTGTCCAATTCACTTTAGGTTTCAGAACCAAATAGTTTTCAGTAAAAGTATGTCTCACACAACATGGGAGAAATACTTATATTAGAAATGCATTTATTTCTATGTTACATAAATACTTGTATAAAATCAGGCAAATGTTTTGTTAGAAGCCCCGTTCTAGCTCATTCTAAGAGAACACTCTATGCTGGCTTTTTAGAGGTGTCCCTATAAACTGCTTGCTGATCTAGTGGTTTGAAATAACAGCAATGCCTTTTCTTCCTCAGTTCTGGAAGCTGGATGTCTAAAATCAAGGTGTACCTAGAGTTCTGTTTTGTCCCCCCCAGGCAGACAGCCCCTCCACTGGGGGTTCAGCACAGAGGGGCAGAGAGACGGCAAGTCACACATTTTTTTTTTCCTCTTGACTTAGCAAAAGTGTTTGGACCAAGGACCCATAATCAAATTATCTTGCTCCCTTTCCCAGACTTAAAACTTCAAGGGATTAGAAGAATCTCGCAGGGACTGCAGAATGCCGTGTTTCAAATCCTGGCTGGGTTTGATCGACATGGCGGAGGTGCCAGGAGGAAGCAGGGCACAGCGCTAAAAGAAAAGCATTTGTATACTTTCTGATAAGCCCTCCCAGGCTAATATGAGCATGCTCCCTTGGAGTTCATTGCCACGAAGGATGGAACCATGTTTCCAGGGCTGCCTCCATGGGCATCCTGGGCAATAGCACCATCGTTAGATGCCCCGCCTCTTAGTTTAATGGTCTACTGTTAACTTCTGGACAAGGGACCACACATTTTTGTTTTATATTGCGCCTTACAGATTTTACTGAGAGTCAGCCTCATTTCAGTACTTTTGGCATAATTTACAGTTATTTTGGTTTTCCTTGGGGAATGGCTTTTGGATGAGTCAAGTGAATTTTGTAAGCTTTTTGGGACAGGGAACATAGACCTTGGGGGTCACTGGGGTCTGACGTTGAATCCTAGCATTGCTGCATGCTAGCTGCCGCTCCCTGCCAGCCTGAGTCAGTGCCTCTGTAAATGTTGCCAGGAATATCTCTCTGGGTCAGGAAGACTTTTGTAAACATCGTGGGTTCCCAGATCCGCGCTGGTCACAGGGATTTACGACAGGCTCTTCACGACACGCTCTTGAGCAGTGGAGACGGCGTGGGGTGACCAGTCACATGGTACCGACTGAACATCTGACCTTATGGAGCAGGTATTGCCAGCATGCCAGCTGGGCTCCAGGTGAAGGTACAGCTGAGTAGGTAGATAAGGCCCTGGTCTTCCAGTTCTGCTCTTGAGATAAGAAAGGAAACGCCAGCAAGCAAGCATGCAAACATAGCAACCATAGAAGATCCTACTGACAAGGAAGCGGATCAAACGGTGTGAGGGATGGCGTGACCTACATCTAGGCAGGGTGGGGGTGCCTTTGGATATGAAGCTAGGGGAGAGCTCCTTAAGGAAGCTGCATGGAAGCTTAAACCTCTTGGTGTGAGGGAGAAAACTAGGAGTTCACAGAAGAGGGAGGGCCTCCTAGGCATAGGGGCGCAGAGGGCAGGTGCCAACTGGGGGGGTGCATATGGAAGATTGGAGCACCTCCTATTTGTGACCTCAGAATGGGTGCAGCAGTTGGTGCTTGGGAATAACGTGGTCCTATTTCATAAGCCACCTTGGGATCTTGAGAGTGCCCGAAGAGTGTGCTAAGGGAGAAGGAGCAAAAGTGAGCTGGTTATGGCCATTGAGGGGCACTGCCAGTGCCGGGCGAGAGATATACATTCATTAATAATTCTAGTGGAGGATGAAGGACAGCCTTTGGAGGAGTGACATTAGTATTCGTGTATTAGTATTCCCAGTAGAGGGCTGGGATGTAGCTTAGTTGGTAGAATGCCTATCGTGTGTGACGGTCTAGGTTCTAATCCCAACACTGCATCAACCAGGCATGATGACACACTGCCTGTAATGCCAGGACTTAGGAGGAGGCTGGAGGAGCAGGAGTTCAAGTCAGGCTTGGCTACATAGGGAGTTTGAGGCCAACCTGGGCTACATGAGACCCTGCCTCAAAAAATACTAAATTTAGATTATTTATTTTTAACTTTTTTTTCTAATGAGGTTGATGAGGACAGTTTGTTTTAGGACTGGGAAACACAAATGAGATGGAGAAAAAAAAAGTTTGGAAATCTTGTCTCTGCAGTGTCTTTGTGAATAATGAGGAGTAGGGGGAAGGAGACTAAAGATTAATGTGCTTCAAAAACGTAAATGCACTGTTTCTTTAATCTGAAATCAGTGGCTGCCAGCCCATGGTTGGCCATTTTGCATTCTGAGATGTTTTATTGGCTCACTGCAAAAATCTTGTAAATGAAGAGACCAGTGTTCCATGTTTGTTGTCCCCCTACAGTCCTCATGTCTATCAGGGACCCTGGCAGAACCCTATCTCTTCCAGGACCTTAGTCAGTCAGAGTCGTCCAAAGAATTTTTTTTTTTTTACCCAAATCAGATTTCTGTAGGATGTTCCTTGAATCCTGTTTGCTAAGCATGTACATAGACATGTATTTTATCTTGCCATATTCTAGGTGTCCATTCAGCATCTTTATCTAGCTTATCCATCTCTGTGTCTGTGTGTTTATCTAACTATGATTTATCATTTGTCCTACTGTTGCCAGCACCTTTTCTTTATGAAATTCAGAAAAGCACAGAGAGTGTTAGTTTGGAGGCTGAAGAGGCAGCACAGCACTTAAAGAGTATAAATCGCTCTTGCAGAGGACTCCAGTTCAATTCCCAGAACCCATGTCAGATGGCTCCAACCATCTACAGCTCCAGTTCCAGGGCCATCTGTGACCTCTCACCTCATGTGTGTATACCTACACACATGCCCATAATAAAAAACAAAGTAAATCTTTTTTAAAAAAAGGAATGCTACTTTTAAAACCAATATATTATGTGACTAACTTTCATAATTTTAAATAAGTTTTAAAAATAAATATATCTGTATACATAGTCAAGTAATGCTTATTTTGTTTATGCTTGAGTTCTTTGTTTTATACCTTGTGGCTCTAGATTTTTTATTAATTCAATTGATTTTTCTTTTCTTTTTTGCCTTATGGCTTTAGGTTTTATGTTTATTCAGAAGCTTTGGCCTGTCCCCAATATTGAATTTTATATTTTCTTCCTTTTGATGGAATCAGGCTGATTAAGCAAACAAAATGAAAATGCCAATGCTTATTGCATCATACAGTATAAATCTCCGCTCTCGTGGGGCTCTGGAATTGGAGATCTAGGTTAGAGATTATTTACTCCAATAAACTTTCTCTGGAGATGGTTTATGTAAATTTCTTTCTGCCACAGATGCAAAACATTTACTATTCCAAGAAGTAAACAAGCTGTGTGCTTGAGAAACAAAATAGGTCCCCAGTAGCCCATCAGATTCACAAGTGGGTTTGCAGTTTTCTTCTTAGAAAATTGGCCAGAATGACTCTGTATCACCCACAGAACCTAATAATTATTAGACTGGATGCATTCTCAGTGAAGATAATGAAATGCCATTCCCTCACCAGGTCAGCCTGGTTATATCTGGTAGCACTGTATTGTCCGTTCGCCTATGTGTCTGTCTATTTATTTATATTTATTTGGGCTTGCTACCAGTATGGTCATCTTGTCTGATAAGCTTATGTCTGAGAAGAAATTAAGTGAGCTACAGATCTCTCCCTTAATTCTGAAGCTACTTGACATAAGATTGCTGTGTAGCAAAGATGTCTTTGATGATTCCTAGATGGACTTTACTGTAATACACAAGTTTCTGAATGATATCCCCTATAATGTGACATAACACGACTTAATTGCTGGGTGTCATGATGTGGTATGAATATTCGCATGACTTTTATGCAAATAGACATAGGCTTTTGATGAGAAATATGATGCTGTGCACAGGTTAATTTTCCCCCAATGAATTTATCAGTTGGCATTTTAGAGATACTGTCATTGGAAGCACATGAAAGAACCAACACATCAAATCTGAAACATAGACAGTTTATTTGGAATAAACTTTAAACAGCCGAAAATCAATTTCAGGAGCTGGGGAGATGGCTCTTCCAGAAGATCAGAGCTCCGATCCCAGTTCCCACCAGGCAGCTCACAACTGTCTGTAACTACAGTTCCAGGGGCTCTGACGCCCTCTTCTGGCCTCCTCGGGCACCGCATGCATGTGGCCCGCAGACATGCATTTATTCAGAACACCCACAGACACATAATAAAAATAAATCTCAATTTAAGAACATGACGACTGAGGAAGGGGGAATTTCTTGTACCAGACAAAAGTTCTTGTTAGAAGGTTCGCTTGTGAGAGGGATTAACCCAACAGTGCAATGGCTAACCACCCCCGAACAGTTGTTACACTTTATTTGCGCTTTATGTGCGTAAATAAAGGAAATGTGGAAGGAAATGGAGCAGGATACCAGGTCATGAGTAGAGTAGGGGATGTTTCAAGGTTGCACAAGACGCTTGTTCTCAGCGTCTAAGTCTGAGCTCCCATTTCTGAGCTCTGGAATGGTGCTGATGAAGTGTAGCCTTTCTGTGAGGGTAGAGCCTCTTTCTTCCATTAGTCATGGTGTTTTTAATTGTCTTTTTGAGATAGTGTCGCACTCTGTATCCCCTGGCTAGCCTTGAACTCACAATGTAGCCAGATAATATGGTTCCCTTAACTACTAGTAACAGGAAATGAACCATATTTGGTGTTTCGGCTCCTCCCCCACCCTAGAGCCTAACCAGGAAAGGGTCCAGGAAGCTGCAGCACCTACCTGTGCTCTCTCCTTCCCCGAGACAGCAGACTCACCTGACCCAGAGCCCGTGCTTTTGTTCTGAGCAGATGTTGTCCGGTGTGGTCCTTGGCAGTTTGCGAGTTTTAAAACTCACAAGGAAATGTTTTGTCAGTAAAAGCGTCCTGCTCTTGGGGAGCAGTTACATGACCAATAAGGCATCATTTCCCAGGCTCTAATGGCTGTAACCCATTTTAACTATTGCACATTAGAATATCCATAAAGCCTTGGTCATTTGTTAATCCTGTTTTCAAATCTTCATTTCTCAGTGAAGAAGTTAGAAAAGGTCAGAACTGCTGTCAGCCCTCAAAGATAAAGAGCAGTATGGCGCTTGGGGAAATGGCAGCTCCCACAGCGTTAAGGACTATAAACTCTTTAAATTGAATTGTAAAAGTTTATAACTAATAAAGAAACTCTTTTAGATGAATTTAATGTTATTTGGCCATTTGAAATATTTCACAGACGGAAACAGATGGCAAGGTCGTGAAACGGGCGTCATAAAACGTAAACGTGTCCTCCGAGTTGAAGATGCAGTAATGTAGTCATGGAACAGGTCATTATCTGTTTCCAACTGAAGTCAGAAGCTTTTGTAGCTCCCGCCTGTGACAGGAAGAGGGTCCACAGCTTCCACTTCCAGAAAAGGAGCCAAGCAGA
Source organism: Psammomys obesus (assembly GCF_907164565.1). Taxonomy (NCBI): domain Eukaryota; kingdom Metazoa; phylum Chordata; class Mammalia; order Rodentia; family Muridae; genus Psammomys; species Psammomys obesus. Next base: position 7,692,384 of record NW_026596234.1, on the reverse strand, counting down.
GCCAACAGATAACCTTTTAGTGAGCAGGATAATAAATGTTTCCCATTTTCACCTTCAAGTGACCTTGACCAGTTCCTTTTATGAGCCAGTAAAGATGTCATCCCTTGAGTAGAGGTAGAGGCAGAGGCAGAGGCAGAGGCAGAGGCAGAGGCAGAGGCAGAGGCAGAGGCAGAGGCAGGTGGATCTCTGAGTTCAAGGCTAGCCTGTTCTACAGAGTGAGTTCTAAGACAGCCAGGGCTACACCTGGAAACTCTGTCTCAAAAACCAAAAACAACAAAACAACAACAAAAAGAATGGGAATTCCAAGACAGCCAGGGCTACACCTGGAAACTCTGTCTCAAAAACCAAAAACAACAAAACAACAACAAAAAGAATGGGAATTCCTAAGGCTGGAGAGATGGTTCAGGGATTAAGATCATTGGCTTTTCTTCTAGAGGCTCTGAGTTGCCAACATTCAGGTCAAGTGGCTCTCACCTGTGCGCGCACGCATACACACACACACACACACACACACACACAGCCCACACATGCATGCATTCATGCACACAGAGAACATAAGTAAAAGTAAAGTAAATCTTAACAAGAATGGGCCTGCACTGGCATGGAAGGGCAGCTTCACAAGCTGCCCAACGCCTATGAAGGGAAGCACACTGCATTACAATATTTTCAGGCAGGTTCTTGGTCTTTTCATAGGGCCTGCTATGTGGTGGGCATCTTTTGCAGACATTTAGGATCTATCAGCGAGCAACCAGACATAGAAGTTCATTTCTAATAGGATTTACGTTCAAGTCATGCAAGGGACCTCCAAAAAATAAGATAGGAAAACAGATTAGTGTGCCGGCATTGGTACAGTAGCTTGTTACAAGGGGAGAAAATACAGTTGCCAAAAGAAAACAGACCTGATCAAAATAGATCAAGAATGCTGAGCAGCTGGTTGTGGTGGTAAACACCTGTAATTCCGGCACTAAGATGGCAGAGGCAGGAGGCTTACTGGTTAGAGGTCTACTTGGGCTGCAGAGCGAGACCATGCACATATCTAAAAATGCGAAGCGGATTGTTAGGTCTAGAAGTAGCTACCCCCTTTTCAGTCTTTCCTCTCTTCCCCGACTCCCCTTCTCTTCCTTCCCCACTCCACCTTTCTTCTCTTTCCTTACCTTCTCATTTTCTTTTTTTCCCTTTTCTTTACCTTCCTTTCCTCCCTCCTTACCTGCCTCTCATCCACATAAGCGTATATTAAACAAAATAAGTCTAAAACCCATGGGAGTACTACCCTGTCTCGCTCAGTCAGCAAAATCTCTTGAAAGTTTTTCACTTCAGTAGTTATTTTACTAACATCTGAATAAATAAACACGGCAGGCGGGAGAGTTCTTTTCGATAAAGGGACCTTCTGGTGAAGACAGGAGGGAAACAGACACATGCTTCAAGATGGAGAGAGCTCCAGGGAGGAGGAAGAGCCAGGATCACGGTGTGGGTGTGAATGTGTTTCCCACTCATTGCAAGGATAGAGGGAATGGGTGAGTGGCTCAGGATCATTTATGGTGCCAAAAGCCATTGCTGGGACCTTAGCATCTACTTAGTGTGGGGTGCACTGGAGATTCTTAAGTGGATGAGGGCTGTGATGTGACTTTTAACACGTAGGGAATGTTCTGGGATCTGGTGGTACATACGTGTCTAGCAAGCCAGGATCAAAGCAGGAAAACTAGGCAGAAAATAATCTTGGAGGCGTGGGGTTCCTCACACCAAAGCTGGGCACTGGACATGGTAAGAGGCTGTGGTAGGCTTGGCAAGAGACCAACACGCTGTCCTGCCGATCTTGGGCTGGCTGTGAAGGAAAGAGAGGGGCTGACAATGGCTCCAAAGGATGAAGAAGCCTTTCCCTGGCCGCAGGAGGCCAGAGGAGGATAGAGTTTGGTTTCCATTCAGAACAAACTAAGTTTGAGGAACATTAGTCATCCAAGCACAGGTACCCACCGAGCATGTGTATATATGCAAAAGCCTGGGCCAGAGATATGGATCTGAGAGTTGTCTGCGAACATGGCATTTAAAGCTGAATGTCATATGCTATGTGGTATGCGCGTCCAAGGGTCTGGACCACTTGAAGGCATTTAAGTAGGTAATTAAATGAGAGGTCTCCGGAAGGACCCGCGCTGGCTTTCCCTAGCTAGCTGAGTCAAACAGTAGATGAATCACCAAGGTGACCAAACCTGCCTCCACACTCAGGAACTGGGATGAAGGGCTTCAAGGACGTAGCTCGTAGAACAAAAACGTTGAGCTGTTCCTTGCTGGGTGGCTTCTCCTAGATCCAGGATGGACACAGAGCCTGACGAAGCACAAAGGGAAAGGGAACATGCCAAAAGCCTGCTGTGTTTTGTTCAGGCATTCATTGATGATCCACATCTCAACGATAAGTTCCAAAAGCCAGCTCTGCACTAGGCATTTTACTCGTGTGTGTGCGTGTGTGTGTGAGTTTGTGTATCTGGCACGTGTGTGTATAGGCACAGAGTCCAGAAGGGGGCAACGGATTCCTGGAAGCTGGAGTAATAGATGGGGGTGATAGGATATGGACTCTGGTCTTCTGGAAGAGCAGCAAGTACTCAACCACTGAACTGTATTTCCAGTCCCATGTACAACCTTTAGACTAGTGACCCAAGCCACACTGATCCTGCTGTGGGACCAGGCACTAAGCAGATGCTCGTGCAACTCGACTCTTTCTTCATCCTGTAATCCTGACTTTTCAATGGGTAAAAAGGAAATGGCTGAACATGGTCTCAGGTCATCATTGTGAACCACATACATGCTTTCAAAATGTCCAATAGCCACTAGGAGAAGTCAAAAGAAACAGTTTTAGAGACATGTTTTACTTATCTCATTGTATTATAAACATTGTCATTTCAATAATCATTTTAGTAATGATTCACTGTCTGTGTATGTTATTTTTCTTGTACTTTTCATACAAGCCTTACCTTAATATTTAATTTTCATGTGAATCTAATGGTTCTGGTCATAGGAGTGTAGGGTTAGGGTCCATTCAATATAAGGCGTTCATTAATTTTTAATTTTTATAGAAGTTATCTGTGTTCTGAAAGGAGTGAGATAGTGAAGTCCCAGTAGTTTCTAATACAGCATCATCCCTTTGTGGTGAAAATTTGGGTCCAGAATGTCCTGTGGTTATCAGAATCCACACACCCTCAAGTCCTTTCTACACAATACTGTAACAATTAATACACAACCCACACACATTCTCCTTGTAGCCAAGCTAGCTTATATCATCTCTAGGTTATCTTGAGAGCTAGCAAAATACATGTTATGTTAGGGGACAAGGACAAAGAGGTCTTTATATAATTAGTACAAACATATTGTAGTTTTAAAAGTCACTTTCAGGGCGGGTGGTGGTGATGCATGCCTTTAATCCCAGCACTCAGGAGGTGGAGGCAGGCCAATCTCTGTGAGTTCAAGACCAGCCTCTTCTACAGAGCTAGTTCCAGGATAGCCATGACTATACAGAAAAACCCTGTCTCAAAAACCAAAGAAGAAGGAGGAGGAGTAGAAACGAAAATTTAATCAATGCCATAGATGTGTACTTTGTAGGTATATTTCCTTTTGCTTAGGTTGACCAGAGTACATTTTTCTTTCTTGAAATTAAAACTATATTGGCTTTATGCTTTTATATTAGAATGAAGATGAGTATGCCTTAAATTGAGATATTTATCCCTTTTAGATCTCAATATTTTTGTCTCAATATTTATAGATTACTAAATAAACTAGATCTGCTTATGTTTATGTGAAAACAAAACCCCTCCAAAATATATTACTAGCTTTAAACGATGGTTCATCTTCATTGTCAGCATGACTGAATGACCTGGAAGCCCTGTGTCTGTGAAGGTGCCTCCAGAGAGTTCTCCCTGAGGAAGGAAGACCTTTGCTAAGTATGGGTGGTGCTATCTTAAGGGCCAGAATCCCAGGCTGAACAGAAAGGAGAAAAGTAACATGTATTTATCTCTCTCTGCTTCCTGATTGCAACACAATGTGAGCAGCTTCACAAGCTCCCACTGCCATGAGGGACTGTGTCCCTAAAACCATGAGCCAAAGCAAACCCTTCCTTCTTGAGTTGCCTTAGTCAGAAGCTTTGACCAAAGTCCCCAAAATAAAGACAGCAGGATTCTGCTAATGTTCCCTAAAAGTGTGAGGGTGTGTACTTCAGGAGACACATGCATGGCTCTTAAATGAAAGAAAGCTTATCCTTGCTGGGCCATACGGCCTGACAGAGAACACAAAGAGCCAGTAGGTAGTTGGTCTGGTGTAGCTGAGTCCCAACCAGAGTCCAATGCTGCATGCTTAATCCTCAGGACCTCAGGATGGGATCATGTCTGCCAGGATTGAACTGAGGACCTCATGCAAGGGTGAGTCAGAAATGGAGTGCATGGACCTAAATGGAACACTCTACCACCATCAAGGTGCAGAAGTGGAGGCAGAAAGAATGCACCAAGCAGAGGACAGAAAGAGTCCTGTGAGATGCTGCCCTCTGGGCATGATATGGCTACCACACTCGTGGACTCACAGCCCATGTGGGCGAAATGCTATCCTCTGGACCAGACTTGGAAAGCACTCATAGACTCACAGCAGATGTAGTTACCTGTACAAGAATGATACAAGATGAAGCCAGCCCAGATCCCAGCATAGACAATTGCATGATCTCCTAGCCTCACCCTTTACTGAGGAGCTATTTGCTGTAATAGCTGTGTGTTTGGGGGTTTGTGGGAAAATCATTCTTTTTTTGAGGATGTGGTCACTGGGAGATTTCTCATGATCCAGTGGATGCCTGATACCATGCACATATGAACACTAATTACTGGACATAGAGGGCTATAAAAAAAAAAGATGTGAAGTGTGATGTTGAGAAAGAGCATATTGGAAGAATACGAAGTGAACTGAAGGGGGAAATGGGGAGCAGACAAGATCACATTTTGCCTACACGTGTGAAGTTCTCAAAGGCAATAGAGGAATTGAAATAAAAAAAAAATGAACAGGTCATTGAACAATGTTTTGTATTCATACAGGACTGATCAAATTCCTTCTGGTTTCAGGGCTTTTTAGAGGCATGCGAGCATGGGTTGTGCCTCGCCAGGTGCCCACAGTGTAGGTGGAGTTCTCTGGCTTATCTGGGTGATGAGCACATTATCCTGGAGTCAGGTTGTTCTGGAACTCCTGTAAAGAAATGATGACTTAGCTGTTTCGCACCATCTGCTTGCCCAAGTGGCACAAGCCTGATCCTGGCAGACAGGAAAACTTGCCTGGAGGGGTCGTTGTGAATCCAGTCTGATTTCTCCTGAAAGCTGAACGCGCCCCCCTCCCCACCCAATAGAATTTCGACCAAGGCAGAAGAAACAAATGGCTTCCCTACTGTTCACACTTCTGCCCCATCTGTGTCAGGAAACACCGTAAAAAGAAAGTTAGATTCCTGCAGCAATAAATATGCAAATACCAGCTTTCTTCAGCAATGGCTAGGGAGGGCATCATTTCCCCCTTTACCACCTCAGAGTCCCTAAGCAGGCTTTGAAAGTGTTGACAAAGCATTTTAAAGCCATCTAGCTAGCTTTTGTTTGGATGCTAGCAATCTGTGATCCACACTCCCAGGGAATTTGAATAGAGTCTCTATCTCTCTCTCTCTTCCTCTCCCTTTCCATCCTTCCACCTTATGCCCTTCCTTTACCTCTCCCTCCCTTTCTTTCATCCATCTCTTCCTGTCTTCCTCTTCTCCCCTTCCCTCCCCTTTTCATTTTTTATTTCTTGGCAATGTTGCCATTGGATGGACAAATTACAGCTCATTTAATTATCTGCCTGCTGAGCTCAGGTTGCTACCAAAAAATCTCTTTCTATGCCATTGGTGAGGTAATGGCTTGAAATGGTTATGTTTATCCACCGTTCAATCTTTTGCTTCAGTCTTCTGCTGACATCAAGCTTTGCCTGCGGAAGGATGAGGTCCTACTGTCAGGGTAGAAATGACTGTGTTCTAAGATTTGCATGGCGCCTACTTGGTTTTCTAGAGCTTCCACTGCATTCATTATTGCAAGTCTGCAGGATCCTCAAAGCAAGGAGTGTGGAGGTGAAATATAACCACGTATTTATACCTCTGGTCAGAGTTAGAACTTGGCAGAATCATGGCAGAACAGCGCTCCTGAGCAGACAGCATAGCTAACAGCCGTGCCGGTTCCGCTCTGTGGCCTGTGGCCAGAAGAACAGCTGTGTACACAAGCACCTAGAAACTACTTCTTAAAGGAACAAATAGGCAGCTCTTACAAGGCAGGTTGCTCCTGCTTTGGATGCCTGTCTTGTCCAGCCCAGCTTAGCTTTAGAGTTACACACCAGGCCTAGTTCAGCTACGATGAGAACTATAACTTAGTAGTTGATACTGGCTCCGGAGTGAGAGCCTTGACCCTTTTGTTTTCAGCGCTTTCTTACCTCTTGGCTGTGGGCAATTGTGCATGAACCTCATGTTCCTCATCTGTGGTAGAGAAGGCCATAGCTCCAACAGGTATACCATCAGGAAGGCTGGTTCAGACAATGTATGGAGACCGTGTGTGTGTGTGTGTGTGTGTGTGTGTGTGTGTGTGTGTTTGCCATATCGGGAGCACCTGGCTCATGTTATAAATTGCAAACTGGGAAACAAGTTGGTTCTGTGTCCATGTCAAGTATGTGGTCATGAGCTTTGAAGTAAAGATTTTGGCATCAGCCTTTATAAATACAGCATCTGGTCCAAAAGGAAAATGTAACGTATTTAAGAGCATCATCGAAAAATCACCCCCCAACCCACCTCCACTAATCATATGTGGAAATGTGGAAATACATTCTTGGCTGTGAAGAGCATCAAAAGCTTTACAAATAATATTCTTAAGTAATTGTTCAAGGTGCCATTGTAGAGTCACAGTGGGATGGTTTTGTTCCTTCATGGGGCTCAGCGATGCCTGGAGATATTTCTGAGTCTTACAGGTAGGGATAGAACTTTTTTTGCTGGCTGCTAGAAAGTAAAGAGCCTTTGTCTGTAGATTCTAGCACTCTGGTGCTAGAGGCAGGAGGATCAAGAGTTCAGAGCCATCTTCAACCACCTACAGGTGAGTTCAAATTCAATCTGGGTCATGAGACCCTACCTCAAAAAAAAATGTATGCGGCTTATGTCAGATTCTCTCAGAGTCAGCACATCTTGAAGAGAAATAATATATAATAACATTGTTTTCAGTGTCTGTAAAGCTTAGAAGTAAGTGGCTATTTTTTTTGGCCATATGTTTCAGTAACAAACACCAGGACATGAACACTTCCTGGAATGTTTTCGTCAGATGGCAGCATCAAGACCACCGTGTCTCATCCTGAGGAGAAGCCCAAACAAATATTCTTCACAGTAATGGTTGTATCGGTTTTTAAAATTTCAATTATGTGTTTACGTATATATGTCTGTGTGAGTGCAGAGCAGCTGTGAGATTCCCAATATGAGTGCTGGGAACTGAACCCAGGTCCTCTACAAGAGCTATGAGTATTCTTAACTGCTGAGCCACCTCTCTGGTCTCTCAAGAATATTTTTAATTGATATAAAACAAACAAACAAGCAAACAAACCAGATGTGCTGCTGGTAACAAGAACCCTAAGTAAGCAAGACTCCAATAAACCTAGGAAGAACACTTTGCATCTAGAAGACATTACTTAGAAAATCCAAAAAAAACCAAAAAACAAAAAACAAAAAAAACCAAAAAACAAAAACCAAAAAACAAAAACAACAACAACAAAAACCAAACATGTAAGGTAGGTAGAGGAGATGAATTCTAGAGAATTACAATGATGGTGATGCTGGTGATGATGATGATGGTGGTGGTGGTGGTGGTGGTAACTGTAATGATGACTATGATTGTGATGGTGATGGTGGTTATGGCAACAGCAATGGGTGATCATGACGGTAATGATGGTGATTATGATAAAGTTGATGGTGATGATCATGGGGGCAGTGATGACTGTGGTGGTGGTGATGTCAGTTATTTGTTAAATATGTGATGTTCAATAATGGTAGTTGAATTAAAAAAAAAAAAAGAAAGAGGGAAGAGGATCCAGGCAATCCCGATGAGTCTTGATAAGCTAGGGGCATATGGCAGGGGAGGAGAACTCCCTCTTTCAGTGGAAGGGGATGTGGGCGGGAAGAGAGAGGGAGGGTGGGACTGGAAGGAGCTGAGGGAGGAAACTACAATCATGTTAAAATGAATAAATTGTAAAAAATAAAATACTAATAAAAAATAACCCCAAACCAAAACAACAACAACAGCAAAAACCAAAAAGAGAAATGGGCTCTGGAGTCCTCCTCCCAAACATATCATCTGCCAGCAGTGTGAATCTGAGCCACATGTTTCTCCCGTAAATCTTATATTTTAAGGTACAAAATAGGAGCAGTTGCAGTGTCGTAGTTAATCTTGGTTGTGACCCTGGTGGGTGGGTATGGGTGGGTGTTGCCTGCAATGATTACCTGAGAGGAGTGTGGAAAACCCTCCCCCAGAATGGGGGAGGGGAGACCTTCTGGTGACAGACTGCATATAATTAGGTCTGAGGGGAAAGCGATGGCCTTTTGCCTGCCTACCTGGCCTCTTGCTGGTGAGGGCATCTAGCCTCCTGATGCCTCCGTCCTTTGGTCCTTTGCTGCTGTCAGAACCCAGCCTCTTCAATCTCCCAACATGGGCTGAAGAGGCATGGCTTCAGTCCTCAGGGCTGACTGGGCCGCTGAGGAGTCTAGGCTCTTGGACTGACAGGCTGCTCTGGAGAACAGATGGCCTACCTAATCTGACTCATGGTAGTCAGTCTAATGAAGCCTTTTGTGATAGAACTTCACTCTATCAGTTGCTCTAGAGAACCCTGGCTGATACCTAAAGCATATGTGTTGAATTGCTTGGAGAATTAAGCAGCAGAATGACTGATGTGTTTGCCTTTAGTAAATGTGAGTTAAAAATAATTCCAGTGACCCAGAAACAGGGTGAAGGGGGACAGTTAAAAACTGGGTCAAAGAGTAGTTACATCACTCAGGTCCCCACAAACACCGAGCAGCTCAGTTGAGGTGGATTCTAAAACCCACTGAGTAAGCATCTGGTAAGCCTTTGAAGAGGAGTTGGCAGATATTAGGGGAAAAAATTACCAGTGACAGAAGAAGAAGAAGGAGAAGGAGAAAGAAGGAGAAGAAGAAGAAGAAATAAAAAAGAAGAGGAGGAGGAAGAAGAAAAACCTTCTCTTCTCCTAGGTTGTGTGCCCCTAGGAATTAAGTGAGGAAAGACAGCACACCAGGAGGAAACAAAACAAAACTTATTTCATCAGGGGGCAAGTGTCACAAATATGGAAACCCAGAAGTGCAGTTAGACTTGGAGGTTTATGTAGCATGCAGAGAACTTGTGGACAGATTAACATGGCTCTGAGCTTGTAGGAGAAATAAACAGCAGGAAGATAAATAATGGGAAAATATATGGAAGATAGGTGCTATGATGTAATTTTCTAGAATGTATCTGTTTGTTTATTTTTATGTGTGTGTGTGTGTGTGTGTGTGTGAGATGCGAATGTGCATGCTTGCAGAGGTCAAGAGAACATTGAATACCGGAGAGAATCTTGATTCTCTTAACTGAGATGGGAACACGCACCCACTGTGGGTGACACCCATTCTCTAGGCAGGGAATCCTGGACTGTAAAGAGTGGAGCAAGTGAGCTGAGCACCAGCGTGCATTCTTTCGTTGCTGTCTGTTCTTGACTGTGGATCTCCGGGACTAGCCGCTTCAAGTTCCTGCTGCCTGGACTTCCCTGCAGGGCTGACTGTGACCTGGGATTGTGAGCCAAATAAATTTCCCTTCTCTCTTAAATTGCTTCTGCCAGGATTTTTTTTTTTTTTTATCTCAGGAAACAAAGTAAAAACAAAGGTTAGGGTTACAAGGTTACATATTTTTTTTTTTCCAGACCCTTTGGGTAAGGAGTCTAGTATCCTTGGCATGATTTAGAGTTGTGTCCTTGTTGCAGGACCTTGAAAGGGGACAAGTGAAACAGAATAGCTGGAGACGGAAGTCTAGTATAAAGCCTCACAAAATTCCATATGGAAAATTAAGAATACCCCACTCCCAAACCATACTAAGTCTATCTACTGGAACAAGAGCTGAGGCAATCCAGATTGTTTGAAGACAACCTTTAGCTTATTATGACCCTAAAACACACCTCTGGGTGGAGATTTAAGATGCTAATAACACAAAGTTGCACACAGAATTATATGTAACAGCATGCAGGAAGAAGCTCACACTATGCAAAGGAGCCAAGAGGCCTCACATTAAGTCATGTGACAACCCCCCCTCCCCCTAGCTCTTTGGAGTAATGGACCATTTGAGTTGGTGAATTTTCTCCCTTTGCTCCAGCCTGCATTTTCCCTTGGGAACATATCTTTTCTTTCTTTCTTTTTTAAAATAAACTTTTTATTTTATTGTATGTCTTTAATTACTTTACAGCCTGATCCCAGCCCCCTTTCTCCTCCTCCTCTCCTCTCAGTCTTCCCTCACACTCCCTCCCCACCCCTCCTTCTCAGAGAAGGGGAGGTCCCTAAGGGCTACCAAACCACCTGGCACCTCAAGTCACAGGAGGAATAAGTGCATCTTCTCCCACTGAGGCCAGAGAAGATAGCCCAGCTCAGGGAAAGGGATCCAAAGGCAGACAACAGAGTCAGAGACATCTCCTACTTCCATTGTTAGGGGACCCGTATGATGGCCAAGCTGCACAGCTTCTACGTATGTGTAGGGTTGGTGGTCCAGTCTCTGTGAGCCCCCATGGGCTCAGGTTAGTTTATTCTGTCACTCTTCTTGTGGCCCTGACCCTTCTAGCTTCTTCTAGTCTCCCTCCCACCCTTCCACAAGACTCCCCCAGCTCCTCCTATTGTTTGGCTGTTGGTCTCTTCATCTGTTCCCATCAGTTGTTAGATGAAGCCTTTCAGAAGACAGTTATGCTAGGCTCCTGTCTGCAAGCATAGCAGAGTATCCTTAATAGCGTCAACAAGTTGGCTATCTCCCATTGGGTGGGTGTCAGTTTGGGCTAGTCATTAGTTTCCCATTTCCTCAATCTCTGCTTCATTTTCATTTCTACACTTCTTGTAGGCAAGACAACTTTTGGGTTCAAGACTTTATGGGTGGGTTGGTATCGCCCTCCCTCTACTGGAAGTCTCACCTGGCTATAGGAGGTGGGCATTTCAAACTCCATTTTCCTGTTAGGCTCTCAGCTAGGGTTAACCTCATAGACTCCCAGGGCCCTCACCTGTCCCAGAGATCCCAGGGATGCCCCCCCCCCCCACACCGATTTTTGTTTTCTCTCCATGTCTTCTCTCTCTCCCCATATTTGTTCTCCATCCTCGTTACCCTTCCCATCCTTCTACCCTCCATCTACTTCAGATGACTATTTTATTTCCTCTTCTGCATGAGATCCAAGCATCCTCCCGTGGGTCCCCTTTGGGTTCTTTGGATCAGTGGGTTGTAGCATGTTTATCCTGTACATTAATGGCTAATGTCCACTTATAAGTGAAAATATACTATGAGTGTCTTTCTGTGTCTGGGTTACCTCACTCAGGATGATCTTTTCTGCTTCCATCCAATTGCCTGCAAATTGCATGACATCTTGTTTTTAATAGCAGTGTAGTATTCCATTGTGTAAATGTGTAAATATTTTCTCTACCCATTCTTCAGATGAGGTTGTTTCCAGTTTCTGGCTATTATGAATAAAGCTCTATGAAACATAGTTGAACAAGTGTCCTTGTGGTATGGTGGAACATTTTTTTTACATATATGCCCAAGAGTGGTATAGCTGGGCCTTGAGGTAGATGGAAATGTATCTTTTCTTAAGAAACTAACTCTGTCTCTGTTTCTGCCAAACTGTATGTCTTGTCTCCATTCTTTGTTCAAGATACAAGAACCTGGAACTCCTGGTGGCTGTTCAGCAAACTCTAATTTTAGGTAGACACCTGCAAGGGCAAGGGGTGCAAGTGGAGAGAACTTTATTTTCTACTTCCACTGCTTCTCAATTGCCTTCTGCTCAAAACAACTCTTATACCAAAGTGACCTACATTGGGGTGGTTTGTTCTGACCCATTTGACTATTGAATGAGATATCACCTCTTTAACCTGGCTTCATTGTTTCTGATCATGAGAGGCAACTTTGAGTTTTCAAGTTTCTAATGTAGATCTTAAAATACTCAAATGATATAGATGATGGGTGTAACTTTGGGCAATTGTCCATGGAGAAATAGCAAGAGCTTGTTTGTTTGTTTGTTTGTTTTTTAACTAAGAATTAACTCTTTTTTTCCTGGTTGTTGTTGTTATTGTTCTTCTTCTTATTATTTATTATAGTTTATTCAATTTGTAGCCTGGCTGTGGCCCCCTCCCTTGTCTCCTCCCAATCCCACTTTCCCTCCCTCTTCTTCCCCTTTGAGACTCAGCATTAGAAAAAGAGAATGTTTAGCCAACTAATGGAAGGACAGACATTAAGGATGACCACATTCCCGTTACTTGTAACTCCTTGCTCAAATAGATTGTTTGCAGACACAGCTTTGTTGTGAGGTCCAAGGTGCCCTCAAACTATCCTGCCTTTGGGTCTCAAGTGCTGAGGTTACAGGATGTTCCATTATGGCGCATAGTTTTCGAAATAACCCAAAATAAATATTCATTTTTATTTTTATTATTTATTAATTTATTTCTACTCCTTTTTCTTTTTTTTCCACTTCTGCTTCTTTTTTGATGTGCATACGTATATGCACAAAATAAACATCAAGATTAAAATATATAATGGTAAATAGTGAGAAGGGAATGAAACACTTTATAAAGTTATATAAAATAAGATTGTCAGGGATGGCTTTACTGAAGGCTGGCTGTGAAGAAGGGACAGCAGAAGGATGGAGAGATGGTTGTGATATAAGTTCATATAAGGTAAAGCAATTGAAAAAGACAAAGTGGCGAAGGCCAAGGTCAGTCCGTGCCCAGCATATTGAAGGAACAGTAGGGAGGCTGCGTGTAGAATGAAAGAAACTTGGGAAAGGGTGAAAAAACTGACAGGTGTGGGAAGGGCACCAAGAATGCAGGCATTATTGGTCCTTACGGGGTTTTATTTGGAGTTAAATGAGAAAGAATGGCAAGGTTCTGGGCAGACGGGTAATGTGATTTGGTTTACCTTTTATCGGATCACCAGTGGCTTCAGAATGGGAAATAGGTGACAGAGACTCAAATGGGGGCCCAGTAAGGAGGCCGTTGTAGATGGCATCAGCAGCGAAGAGGCCATTGCAGACAGAGAATGATGGGCAGCCTCACTGAGCAGATTCGAGAGGAAGAGAAAGGTCGGGTATAGTTATATCTGATGATAGAATGATCAAGGATTATACATGAAATAAAAGTTACCTGAAGGCTTTTAAAAATAGTTATGTAATATGTATCTTGCAGATGTTAAATTCTGTGACCTGAATGGGCTAAGGGTCTCCAGGTAGCTGGGAATGAAACATCTGAAAGGCAGATATTTAGCTTCTAATACTTATAAAATTATTAATGTTTCTGGATGGTGGTAGTGCACACCCTTAATCCCAGCACCCTGGAGGCAGAGGCAGGCGTATCTCCATGAGTTCAATGCCAGCCTGTTGTACAGAACGAGTTCCAGGACAGCCTGGGCTACACAGAGCAACCCTGTTTCAAAAAAAAAATAAACAAAACCAAAAACAAACAGAAAAACCAACCCCGAAACAGGAACATTAATATTTCATTACATTTTTTATTTTGTGTGTCAGGTTACATGTGTGTTCTCTCCTTCTACCATGGGGGCCCATGGGCATGGAGGTGGAGAGAACTCAGGTCTTCAGGCTTCGCAGCAAACATCTTCCTCCACTGAGCCATCAAAGTGGCACTCAAGATGTTTTCCAGAATGGCTTAACAAACTCCAATGCCTACAGAACAAATATGTGCTTTGATTTGTTTGCTCTCGAGACAGACTCCCATTCTGTGCTTCAGAACGAGCCTGACCTTAGTGTGTAGCTCAGAGTAGACCTGAACTCAATGAGGTCCTTTGTTCTCATCCATCCTTTCAAGTGCTGGGATTCCAGGCACGGACCTACCACAGGCTGTTGAATTTGAATTTTTAGAAGGGTGATTGTTATTGTTTGGTTCATAATTTGGTTCATGATTACCCATTAACACATATAGCGAAAGCCATCATATTTTTTTTTCTTCATATCGGATCCAGACTGCTTCCCGAAAGGTCTCTCTGTGGTTCCTGAGAACAAGATTGGTGGTTCTGAGTTATGATGACAGCCAAGCTTTTTGAGGTAGCAGATCTTGATGGCTTCTCACAGGCTCCAGGCAGGAGGATGAACTGCTGTCCAGGACTTGGCATCACTTCCAGCCCCGTAAATCTGCTTTTGCAGTGCCTGCTGGGAGCTGTGTGACACGCTGGTGAGGCTTTTCAGCTGTGTCATCATCACTTGATGGATAAGGTGTCACCAGGAGTAGATGTCTGTGTCAAAGGCCCAAGTTGGTCTCATCTAACATGATCAAACACAGTGCTAAACCTTGTCCATATCAAGAAAGTCCAGATCTGTGCAGCACAGTTTAAAACTTCAGAGTATTCTGCCGTGTCCAAGAACAAATCTGTGCTTTATACTTGATGTTTTTCTGAGGGTGAAGTGGATAAAAATAGCCACCCTCCCGTTCTGTGTAGACTTTAAATAGCCAGAGATTCCGGGCTAATGGAGTTTGTCACACCCTTCAGGATTTCTGACAGATTCTCTGTAATTATTTGCTAAGTTAGAGCCCACTGTGACATAACTATTTATTTATTTATTTTTAATACTTATATATTTATTTTTAAATACATGCATTCAGACAATTTAGAGATTGTCACACAATGCCAGCAGCTGTTTTATTTTGCTTAAGGGCACTGGTGACAAAAACTAGCACCAAGTGACATGTTTGGAAGAGCATGTCGCCAGCAAAGGGGGAGTCACCTATGTTCTATCCCACTGGAAGAAGTTTGCTTAGAAGCATTGTTTCAGTGACACCTTCTGTCAGAATGGAGACTGCTCCAAACTTGTCACAGTGTTCGTTCCCTTTCTCTTTGTGAGTCAGTTACAGATTCTGTAGGTTGAAACAGCTCTTGTTAGGCTCAGGAAGGTACAAATGGGGCCGCTGTCCCCCAAGACAGTGGTACTGCATAGTGTAAATGAGTGCTTTTCAGCCTTGCTCTTTCTGAGATTTACTTTATTTTCATGTATGTGTGTGAGAGGCTGTGTGCACATGAGTGCAGGCACCCTTGAGGCCTGAAGAGGGCGTCAGATCCCTGGAGCTGGAGTTACAGATAGTTGGGTCCTAGAAATCAAACTCTAGTTCTAAAGTGCAGCAAACTTGTTTGCCTTGTAGTTGTTGTTGCTAATGAGCTGGAGACCATTTTCGATGGTCACATCAGAGCAATAGGGACTGGCCACTAGTGGTTAGAGAGCATGGGTGCTGTTAAAAAGCCCATAGTATACAGGATAGCACTCCTCCCCCGCACACCAAGGTGTACCTTTCCAGATAGACAACATCATGGGCTGAAAAGCCTTGGAGTAGTGAACTAAGTGGCTGCCAGCATTTGTGAGACTTTAGGTACAAGAGATGTAGGATGCCTTTATAGAGAGCCCTGTAGACTTCTTTTGAGCGTCTTTTCAGAATTGCCTGAATAGCAATTTTATGTGTATTTATTTATTAATTTTTGAGTAAAACAGGAAATGATCTTTTCTTGCGTAACATTTTAGAGGTTTATCTAACATTTTAGAGATTTATGACTGTTTCACCTGCAGGTGTGTCTGTGTGCAATGTGTACTCAGTACCCGGAGAGGCCAGAGGAGAACATCAGATTCCCTGGAACTGGAGTCAGAGATGGTTGTGAGCTGCCCTCCATATGCTGGGAACCAAATCCCAGTCTTCTGGAACAGTAGCCTGTGTTCTTAATCACTGAGCCATCTCTCTAACCTTTTGTGTAATACTGATAATAGAAATTTTTAGCAATTTGGAGAAAAGAAAAATCTTTGACAACATGTACTTTAGTTCAGAGATTTCAATTTTAAAAATCTATTTTAATGAAATAATTTTTTCATAGGCACAAATTTACATCTGAGAACATTTGCTTATATTTTGAAAGCTTGTGACATGCTGAACTTGAAGTTTTATAATGCATAAATTGTATCTGGATAGAGCTAACTTTAAAAAAATATATATACATATATTTTAGATTTATTTTATTTTATGTTTATAAGTGTGTTTCCTGTGTTATGTATATGCATCACTTATGTGCCCGGTACCCTTAAAGGTCAGGAGCAAATGCCAGATCCCCTGGGATGGGAGTTATAGATGGTTGTCAGCTGCCATATGGATGCTGGAACTGAACCTGGGTTTTCTTTCTGGTAAAGAAGCCAGGACTCTTAACAGCTGAGCAACTCTCCACTCCCTAGAGCTGACTTTAAAAACGTGACTAATATAGCCAAATATTAACAATTACCTCCAGCTCATCAACATGAGATTGGTTAATACATTCTGATTACACATAGATTAAAGTTATGTAACAGCAATCATGTTATTATAGTTTTTAAAAATTGATGTTAAGGTATCCATGGACTTGGGGAGATGAAAGAACAGGTAGTTCATGCTGAGGAAATATAAAAAAGCCTGAGGTGAAGGGTCTGGAGAGATGGCTCAGTGGTTAAGAGCACCAACTGCTCTTCCAGAGAACCCGCGTTCAACTCCGAGCACCCACATGGCAGCTCACAACCGTCTGTAAATCCAAGCGCTGACATCCTCACACAGACACACATGCTGGCTGAATACCAATGAACATAAATAAAAATAAATAAATTATTAAAAAAAAAAAGCCTGAGGTGGATGTCTAGAATCCACATGAAACATTCTAGGCATAATGGATGCACTGGGCAGGGATGGAGACAGGAGGATCCCTGGGGGCGGAGGTGTCACAGGCCAGGCAGCCTCACCCAGTCAATGAGCTCCAAGCCAGAGAGAGACCCTGCCTCAAAAAAGATATGCAGGACGAGTGCAAAGAGATACCCTTAGGGTGTCTCTGACCTTCACATACATGGTACATGTGTCCACACACATTTGCGTACATGCATGCCCATAGTCACACAACTGCAAATGTAATTTCATCGTTTTTTTTAAGATTACACTTAAATTAGAAAGGTAATGGTGGTGGCTCCTGAGACTTGGGATCATGGGAAATATTTGGGTTCTCTATGCTTTGTCTGAGTTTTATATTATAGGCATGAATTAGAAATATGCTCAAGTTACATACATGTCTAAACAACGTAAGTGTTAATAGTTGAGTGTTGGAGTTTTGGGGGCCAAAAGAAGGATCCAAATCGCGTGTCCCTGCCTGTCTTTGCTGACAGTCGGCACTGCCTATGCTCAGCCAGGTCACACCACCTGGGCGCTCCCTCTAGTACTCTCCAACTTTCCGACTTTCCCAGCGCTTGTGCAAAGACAGCATCACCTCAAAAGGAGATGAGAGAGAATTAATTCTGGACTCATATACGGGTGACCGTGGCCTAGGAAACACAGATGCAAGTGCCTCCAAATTCCATGCATGTTCCAATGTGGCCCCAGGTGATGTGGTCAAGTTTCTACTGTAACAGATCAAAGGAAATTAAAAAAAAAAATCAAGACACTTTTCGAACACCCTGGTTGAAACATCAGATGCAGTGTGACTGTATCCCTAGCTGTTTGGTTGGTGGAGGCCGGGGTCCTGTTTGTACATTCCAGAGCGTTTACCCAATTGTCACAATGGTATGAGATCACATATGGAGGAGGCCACCAAATGGCTATTAAGGGTGTGTGTGTAGAGTTTAACTTGGATTTGCAACATTTCTGCTTCTCCACAGTCACTGGAGTATTAATCAGTCGCCCAGCCTTGCTGAAGGCCCAGTGGAAGGAAGGCTGGTATATCTCCAAAGACCTCCAGGGCTGTTTCTGGTTGGAGTGGGGTTCTGCTTCCCCTGAACTGCAAGACAGTGAGTCATGGATTAGGCAGAACTGGATGCATTTTTAACCTCTCTCTTTTTTTCATCTAGTGTTGGAGGTTGAACTTAGGATCTTGAGCATGGAAGGTAAGTGCTCCATTTCTGAGCTGAAACCTCACTCAGCCCAAAACTAGATAAGAAATTACATAATGATGGAAAAGAAATGGAAACAATAAATGCTTTGTGTGCGTGTGTTTTCCTGAGGCCTCGCTGTGGTTGCTCTCTAACAGTATGCGGTTGGGCACAAACTTACGAAACAGTT